>NC_057804.1:513923308-513931533 GCF_018294505.1 Triticum aestivum
GAGGGTTTGTGACTCCATGAACTAGTGCAAGATGTGGAAGTTGGTTGCACTTGTCCTCGCCAAAATGATAAGAGAGAAGTATGTTGGCGGAGTCACCCGCAAGAACTCTCTCTAGTTCTTCTTGTTCGGGATCCACACCATCTTGATGGGAATCCTTGGAGTTGTAGTCGTACTTGATGAAGTAGAACTTGATGTAGTCTTGGGAACCCACTTGACCAAGGCCTTAGGAGCTTCTTCAAATGCATCAATATCCTCTTGAAGCTTGTTCTTGCCTTTCTGCTTGTGGTCTTGTGGTCGAAGATCATCTTGTGCTTGTGTCCCTCTGAAAGAAGTAGGATCATACTTCTCTTGTTGAGGAACAAACTTCGTCTTGGGGTATTGATCTTCTTCCCACTCAACTCCATTGGCATTGAACTTTCGTTCAAAACCAACACCTTGGTTCTTCCGGTGCCTTCCTTGCTTGCGTACTATTTCCTCGAATTGCTTACTCCCGGCAAGGCTCTTGTAAACACCTTTCTCTATAATTCCCTTCAATAAGCTATTTTCTTGCTCAAGTGTAACTTGGCTAAGAGAATCATTAGTGGAATCAAGAGAACTACTAGAAGCAACAACATTGGATTTAGCATAATTATTGTTACTACTAGAGGAAGAATCCTTCTTGTTCTTGTTACTAGACTTGACTTGAGGCATGTAAGTAGATAAGAGTAAACGCTTGGCAATGTAAGAAGAACTTTTCTTGCGAAGATCATCATTGATTGCCTTTAAGAACTCATGCTCTTGCTCAAGGTTGAGCTTCTCAAAGCGTAACTTCTCATGAGTCCTTAAAAGTTCTCGATGATCTCCTAAGATAGTTTCATGAGCTAACTTAAAAGTGTTTAGCTCTTTAGTTAGAAGCTCAATCTTCTCCTTATCATTGACATTCGTTTTATCTCGATTAGCATGATTAATTGACATTTCATCATAGTATTCATCACTAGAGTTGTCAACAAGTAAATCATCATCACCTAACAAGTCATCTTCATCACTATTGAAATCAACATACTCGGGGTGTAATACCTTAGGGCCTTTAGCCATGAAGCATCTTCCAACTCCTTCATTTGGTGAATCAAATATGTCGTAGGAGTTGGTTGACACAAGTGCTAGACCGGCAACACCTTCATCTTGAGTATGTTCTGAGTCGGAGTGATAGCTTCTCTCAGAGTGATGTTCGGAGTCAGAGCCGGATACCCATTCACCAACATGAGCTTGATGTCTTCGTTTTGTGTAGCTCTTTGACGATTTGTCCTTCCTTTCCGAATGCTTGCTCCTTTGGGATGTTCTTCTTTCATAACGATTATCTCTACTCCTTCTATCTCTTGGTGGTGATTCTTCTCTTCTACTTCTTCTCTTAGGTGATTCTTCTCTTCTCTTGTAGGGAGCCGTACACTCATTGGAATAGTGTCCGGGTCTTCCACAATTGTAGCAATTTCGCTCTCGACTAGAAGATCTTTGTCATTGTAGGACCTTGACTTGGAGCTTCTTTCCTTGCATCTACTCTTGTAGAACTTGTTGAAGTTCTTCACCATTAGGCTCAATTCTTCATTGAAGGTTTGTTTCTCACTTGATGATGTGGGAGCTTCACATGAGGCTTTGTAAGCACCACTTGACTTGTTGTGGAGCTCCTCCTTATCCTTGAGTGACATCTCATGAGCAACAATTCTTCCAATGACCTCCGTTGGCTTGAGATTCTTGTAATTGGTCATCATTTGGATCAATGTGCACACGGTATCATATTTTCCATCCAAGGCTCTTAGGATCTTCTTGATGATGAATTTGTCGGTCATCTCTTCACTTACTAAGCCGGCAATCTCATTTGTGATGAGAGCAAGCCTAGAGTACATTTTAGCGACCACCATCCTTCATCTTGAACTTGTCAAGTTGACTTTGAAGCACATCCAACTTGGATTCCTTGACGGAGTCGGTACCTTCGTGCATATCAATCAAAGTGTCCCAAATTACCTTTGCATTCTCAAGACGGCTGATTTTGTTGAATTCTTCGGGGCACCATCCGTTGAAGAGGATATCACAAGCTTGAGCGTTGTATTGCAGCATCTTCAACTCTTCCGTGCTAGCTTCACGGTTCGGTTCTCTCCAATCAAAGAATTCACCTTGCATGCCAATACACACAATAGCCCAAACGGCGGGGTTATGTCCAAGAATATGCATTTTCATCTTATGCTTCCAACTAGCAAAATTAGTACCATCAAACTAAGCACCTCTACGGTGATAATTTCCCTCGCTAGACGCAATACTCTCCTAGGTTGTGAAACCAAGGCTATGATAACCAAAAGCTATGGAAATCAAAGCAATTGGAGACCAAAGCTCTGATACCACTTGTAGGATCGAAAGTATGTCTATAGGGGGGGGGGTGATTAGACTACACTAGTAGAAAAAGGGTCAAATGTGAAGCACATTAGTGCCGGTTTGTATTTGAGCCGGCACAAATGTATACATTAGTGCCGGTTCCAACAGCTAGCCGGGCCGCTCTCATTAGTACCGGTTCATGGCTAACCTTTAGCACCGGTTCGTGCCACGAACCGGTACTAATGAGAGTGGTGGCAGGATGTTGTCAGTCTTGGCCCCCTCCAGCACCTTTAGTACCGGTTCTTGGCACGAACCGGTACTAAAGGTCATCCTACATAAACCCTTTGTCCACCCGAGCTCGCTCTGTTCTTCCCCTTTCCCCTCTCCTCTCTGTTCTTCCCCTCTTCCTCTCGAGCTCATCACACATTTTCCCCAAAATTTGTCAAGATTTGAAGGCCCCCATCCATTCAAATGATCACAAAGGTTAGCAACTTTGTCCTTTCATCTCTCATTGCTAGATTAGCTCTTGCAATGCTTTATATAGTTATTAATTTGTGATTTTAGTAATTTGGGAGGAAAAATATATATGTGCTAGTATTTGATTTATATGCAATTTGAGGTTAAAATAACACTTAGTTTGCATATGTAGGTGTGGTTTACTTAGTGCCTTCTAAATCTCCGTCGTAACCACCGTCGATCACCCGCACCATCCCGTCGCTGGCACCACCTTGTGGTGAGCCTCTTGTTCATGAAATTTTATATAAAAAATTGATGTTTGTGTGATTTGGATATATAGTTACTTGTATAATAATTATCTTACCCGTACGTTATTTGTTATACATAGTGCCATGGTTTTGATATCCGTCCCCGTCGGTCCTCGTCCTTGTTATGATTCGGATGTGGTATATTCTCTTTTAAAACTATTTGTTGCATTTCATGTTTATGACAAATTATGCCCATCAAGTTGACATAGATATTTTTATCTAGGAGGTATGTGAACCGGAAATTCCAACCGACCCTATTGTCGAGAGGTTAAATTTAGTTGAAAGAGAAAACAAGTACTTGAAAGAAAAATTGAAAAGAATTGAGGGGTAGAAGATGGAATTGGAGTTGCATGTTGCCGATGTCGTCGATGATCACAAGATCAAGAAGTAGAAAATGCGCTTGAAGATTAGAAAGATTAGAAAATATGCCATCGATAGTGAGGCTTGGTATCATTATGCTGTTGGATCAATTGTTACCTTAGTTGCGATCTTGATCGCATTTGTTGTTGCATTTAAATGCTTTAGCTAGAGAGTTATTTGTTTGTTGCATTTAAGTGTTGTATGAACTTTATGTATGAACTTGTATTAATTTGGTCTATTCGGTGTTGTGTAATGAAGATGAGCCGGCAATGGATGTACGATGACCGATGCTCTCCCCAGTTCGTTGAGGGCGTGCATACTTTTCTGCTTGCGGCTGAGGCAAACAAGTGGGCGGATGGTTTTATGCCTTGTCCATGTGCTGGCTGTAAGAATGGTCGCAATTACTCTACGTCAAGAACCATTCACGTCCACCTGTTTGAGTCCGGTTTCATGCCCCACTATAATGTTTGGACCAAGCACGGACAAAGAGGGGTTATGATGGAAGACAATGAAGAAGAAGAGGACGACGATAGCTATCCTAGCCATGGGTTCCCTGAATACGATGATACAACAATGGGGGAAGAAGCTGAGCCGGTAATGCGGGAAGAAGCTGAGCTGGCAATGCGGGAAGAAGCTGAAGAAGAGGCATCAGATGAGCCCGTTGATGATCTAGGTCGGGCCATTGCCGATGCAAAGAGAAACTGCACAAGTGATTTGGAGAAGAAGAAGTTGCAGCACATGTTAGAGGATCACAAAAAATTGTTGTACCCGCATTGCGTAGGTGACAAGAAAAAGTTGGGCACCACACTGGAATTGCTGCAATGGAAGGCAGAGAATGGTGTATCTGACAAGGGATTTGGAAAGTTGCCGGTAATGATAAAGGATATGTTTCCAAAGGACAACGAATTGCCCGAGAGTACGTACGAAGCAAACAAGGCTATTTGCCCTCTAGGGTTAGAGGTGCAGAAAATACATGCATGCCCTAATGATTGCATCCTCTACCGCGGTGAGTACAAGGATTTGAACGCTTGCCCGGTATGTGGTGCATTGCACTATAAGATCAGCCGCGATGAGCATGGTGATGTCGAGGGCGAGCGCCCCAGGAAGAAGATTCCTGCCAAGGTGATGTGGTATTCTCCTATAATACCACGGTTGAAATGTTTGTTCCAAAACAAAGAGCATGCCAAGGCGATGCGATGGCACAGAGAAGACCGTAAGAAAGACGGAAAGTTGAGAGTACTCGCTGACGGGTCGCAGTGGAGAAAAATCAAAAGGAAGTACGGGAAGGAGTTTGCAGATGACGCAAGGAGCGTATGGTTTGGTCTAAGCGCAGATGGCATTAATCCTTTTGGGGAGCAGAGCAGCAACCATAGCACCTGGCCTGTGACTCTATGTTTGTATAACCTTCCTCCTTGGTTGTGCATGAAGCGGAAGTTCATTATGATGCCAGTGCTCATCCAAGGCCCTAAACAACCCGGCAACGACATTGATGTGTACCTAAGGCCATTAGTTGAAGAACTCTTACAACTGTGGAATGGAACAGGTGTACGTGCATGGGATGAGCACAAACAGGAAGAATTTGACCTAAAGGCATTGCTGTTCGTGACCATCAATGATTGGCCTGCTCTCAGTAACCGTTCAGGACAGACAAACAAGGGATACCACGGATGCACGCACTGTTTGGATGATACCGACAGTATATATTTGAATAGTTGTAAGAAGAGTGTGTACCTGGGACATCGTCGATTTCTTCCGAGCAGGCATCCCGTAAGAAAGAAAGGCAAGCATTTCAAAGGTGAGGCGGATCACCGGACGAAGCCTCGCCACCGTACTGGTGCTGATGTACATGATATGGTCAAGGATTTGAAGGTGATATTTGGAAAGGGTCCTGGCGGACAACCTGTTCCAAAGGATGCTGACGGACGCGCACCCATGTGGAAGAAGAAATCTATATTTTGGGACCTGCCATATTGGAAAGACCTAGAGGTCCGCTCCGCAATTGACGTGATGCACGTGACGAAGAATCTTTGCGTGACCCTGCTTGGCTTCTTGGGCGTGTATGGGAAGACAAAAGATACACCTGAGGCACGGGAGGACCAGCAACGTATGCACGGAGAAGACGGCATACATCAGGGTCATGCAAGCTACACTCTTACCAAAGAAGAGAAGGAAATCTTCTTTGAATGCCTGCTCGGTATTAAGGTACCGTCTGGCTTCTCGTCGAATATAAAGGGAATAATAAACATGGCAGAGAAAAAGTTCCAGAACCTAAAGTCTCATGACTGCCACATGATTATGATGCAACTGCTTCCGGTTGCATTGAGGGGGCTTCTACCGGAAAACGTTCGATTAGCCATTGTGAAGCTATGTGCATTTCTCAATGCAATCTCTCAGAAGGTAATTGATCCAGAAATCATACCAAGGTTACAGAATGATTTGGTGCAATGTCTTGTCAGTTTCGAGTTGGTGTTCCCACCATCCTTCTTCAACATCATGACACACATCCTAGTTCACCTGTGCGAAGAGATTAACGTTTTGGGTCCTGTATTTCTACACAATATGTTCCCCTTTGAGAGGTTCATGGGAGTCTTAAATAAATATGTTCATAACCGTGCTAGGCCAGAAGGAAGCATCTCCAAGGGCCATCAAAATGAGGAGGTCATTGAGTTTTGTATTGACTTTATTCCCGACCTTAAGCCGATTGGTATTCCTGAATGGCGGCATAAGGGCAGACTGGATGGAAAAGGCACGCTAGGAGGGGAACAAATAATATGTATGGACGGACATTCTCTCACTGAAGCACACTACACAGTTGTACAGAATTCCGCCTTGGTGGCTCCGTATATGGATGAACACAAGAATTTGCTATGCTCCAAACACCCGGAGCGGTCTGATGACTGGATTACACGTGAACAAACCAGGAGTTTCGCCAGCTGGTTGCAGACACGTACCATGCATGACACCTCTATTGAAGATGACCTGTACTTGCTGTCCCAGTTACCATCTTCGAATATAATGACTTTCAAAGGGTACGAGATAAATGGTAATACATTTTACACGATCGCCCAAGATAAGAAGAGCACCAACCAAAACAGTGGTGTCCGCTTTGATGCAGAAACCAAGACGGGAAAGGAAACATATTATGGTTATATACAGGACATATGGTAACTTGATTATCGACGTGGTTTAAAGGTCCCTTTGTTTCGGTGCAAATGGGTCAATATGACACGAGGCGGGGTAACGGAAGACCCGCAGTACGGAATGACAACAGTGGATCTCAATAATCTTGCGTATGCAGACGAACCATTCGTCCTAGCCAATGATGTGGCACAGGTTTTCTATGTGAAGGACATGTCTACCAAGCCAAGAAAAAGAAAAGATAAGGAAGCGAATGCATCGTACGATGAGCCAAAGCGGCACATAGTTCTTTCTGGGAAGAGAAACATCGTGGGAGTGGATGACAAGACAGACAAGTCAGAAGATTATGAAAAGTTTGATGAAATTGCTCCATTCACAGTGAATATTGACCCGAGCATCCCGTTAAATGATGAAGATTTCCCATGGTTACGATGCAAAGGGACACACGCGAAGAAAAAGTTTCACACACAAAGATCTGGGATGTGATCGACTTCACTAGCTATCATCACTTTCTTCTGTGTTTCGCACCGAGAGGGGAATCTCTGTAATAGTTAGGGTAGTTACGTGTTTTGGCATTTGAAACGCGAAGAAATTTTATGTGCAAACAAATTCACACTAATTTCAAATAATTCAAAATTTAAACTATTCAAATTTGAAAACTACGGGCACTAACAGAAAAAATAGCAGGAAAGAAAGAAAAACTATAGCTGAAAAGAAAAAACTATATAAAAAAACTACTCAAAAATAAATAGAAGAAAATAAATATAGCAGAAAAGAAAAAACTACTCAGAAATAAATAGAAGAAAAAATAAAGCAGAAAAGAAAAAAAATTATATTTGCTATTTTTCAACCGTTTACAAAATGACCGTGAAATTGAAAATCACTACAAAATGAACTCTGAAAATGTTGAATTTTGGCAAACTAGATGAAAAACTACTCACAAATAAATAGAAGAAAATAAATATAACAGAAAATAAAAAACTATACAAAAAACTACACAAAAATAAATAGAAGAAAATAAAGCAGAAAAGAAAAAAACTATAAAAAAAATTTGGGGCGCTGCCCTGTGGGCCTGATAGGCCACAGGTGTGTAATTACAGGCCTTAAAGGCCCAGCAGACTCACAGGGCAGCGCGCAGAGTTTAGGCCCACAAGCCTGCTAGCTATATAGAGGAGTTCGAAGTGGTAGCTGTGGCTGGGTTTATAAACCAGTGCGGTTGCCCTTCGCCCGGCGAGGTGGGACTAAACTTTGGGGTGGCAGCGCGAGGCCTTTAGTACCGGTAGGAGCCACCAACCGGTACTAAAGGGGGGGCCTTTAGTACCGGTTTGTGCCACCACCCGGTACTAAAGGGGGTCGCTTCCCGCCGCTTGGCCTGGCCAAAACAGGCCTTTAGTACCGGCTGGTGGCTCCAACCGGTACTAAAGGTGCCTTCTATATATACAACAGCTACGAAAATTTTAGTTTCTCTCTCTGTTTGTTCCTCTGTTTCCGTCTCCGTCGCCGTCACCGCCGCCCTCGATCGTCTCCGTCGCCGCTCGTCTCCGTCGCCGCCCCCGTCCCCGTCGCCGCCCTCGTCTCCGTCGCCGCCCCGGGCCCGTCCCCGTCGCGCCGTCCCCATCC
>NC_057804.1:513932117-513947990 GCF_018294505.1 Triticum aestivum
CCGCCCCGGCCATCGCCTCGCCGTCGCCGTCGCCCGCTGTGAGCTCTCCCCCTCTAACCCCTCTCCCTCGCCCCCGGCGGCCACCATGGGCGCCGCCCCTCCCCGAGCCCATACACACACACACACACACGTACATACGTGTTTTGTATGTTTAATTAGTTTAGATTATTTAGTGTTTAATTAGTATATACGTATTTTGTATGTTTAATTAGTTTAGATTATTTAGATTATTATTTTTTCACTATTATATATGTATGAATGGATGTTAGATGGATATAATTAGTGTTTAATTAGTATGGAAATTTTTTATATAATGTTGTTTTCAGTTTTTTAATGGATGTATAGAAGTTGTGTTTTTTGTTTTTAGTGTTAGATGCTTAATTAGTATGAAATAGTATATAGATTTTTGAAATAGTAGAAATGTTAGAAATTTTAGTTATCAAAATCCAATCATTAAAAAAATATTACTTTTTGCGGGCATATAGCTAGTATTTGTTCTCGACGATGCCCGGCCCGCATCCTCGCCGTCGACCCGTCCGCGACGACGTCCAGCCGACCCATGTCCGGGACTGGGCTCCGCCGGGCTGGCACTAGGAGGTGCTGCCTGGAGGGGCGCGCCGCTTGATGAGGAACCCGGCCCCGGGTCCCGTCGTCGACCCTGATCTCGTTTGGTGGCGTTCGCGTGGGCCAGTTTCGGTGCGGAGGGACCCGGCCCCGCCGGAGGTGGTACGTCGCCGTGTCAGGGAGGAGGACGAGCACGTCCATCGCTACATGGTTGCGTTAGAGGGCGGCAGGTTCTCCAATACCTGGCAGTATCTTTGGGGATCTCACTTCAGCTATGATCCTGTGCGGGTTCTTTCTCTTTGGGTGTCCACCGCCCGCGCCGCATGAACCGCGAGTGTCCTAGATTCTTCTGTAGTATTCGATCTTTAATTAGCTAGCCAGTGATGTACTATTCAATATTATATATTATTCGAGACGATGTATTCGAGATTATATCTATTATTCTAGACGAAGTATTCGAGATTATATCTGTTATTCGAGACGATGTAATTTGAATACTAAATTGTTTTATATTTCTTTTGAATTAGTTAAATAAAAGCTACGGCAGACAATACCGACAGAGAGGGAGAACAGACCATGTTCGATATGATACGCGGGCTAGATGATGATCAGAATGAAGAAGATTATGACGGCTCCGAATTTCTAAACAACACCGGAGAGGGTGATATGATATTCGATCGCGACGACCGAATTGATGAAGTCATGAACTACGATTATGACGATGACAAAGAACATGTTGATCCTGAAACAACAAAGACTGGCGAGGTATATATATTTATATAAGCAGGTATCTGGTGATCATCACATGTTTTAAATGACTTGAAGATATATTAACGAATCAATCTTTGTTCTTTTAGCCATCCGGATCGAGCAAATCTTCAGGCAAAAGGACGAAACGAGGCCCGGACAAAAAGTTGAAGGAGGGCGTAAAGTACAATATCGAGGCAGTCAGACCTAATGGCGAACCATTAGCGCCTAAGAAGATTGCGGACAAGTTCGTTCGTCAGTGCGGAGTTCTTGTGAACGACCAACTCCTGATCTCCCTTCAAGAATGGAGAGAGCCAGCAAAAGACAAAAGACAAAAAGGCAAAGAGGACGCTGCTCCATGTCCAGATGTTACTTTTGTCGACAAGAATCAAAAAGATCTGCTTTGGGATACTCTCATGGAACATTTCACCCTACCAGATCAATTCACAGAAGCAGATGTGCAGAAAGTCAAGGACGCTGCTCTTAGGAAGATGGCGGTTGCATTCAAGAACCACAAGAATCGTGGATGGGACAAGTACGTCAAGGGAGGAAGGAAGACTCCAGTATTCGAGGGAACACTAGAGAACCAACGTGCTCATTGGGACGATTTCGTGAAATTCAAGGATTCAGAATTAGCTAAGGAACGGTCGAGAATAAACAAGAAGAATGCCAAAAAATGATAAGTTCCATAAGCTGGGGCCAGGTGGCTATGCGGTGGCAATGCCTAAGTGGGATAAGTCTGAGAAAGAGATGGAGGATGCAGGTGCCACTCCGGTTACTAAGAGCTGCCCCCCCAGGGTCAGGACTTGGTTCTATGCGCATGGGGGGGAGTTGGACCCGAAGACAGGCAATGTTTCGACGAGGGTAAGTCTGAAGGGATCCGACGATGCGATACTTGTTGCAATAGAAGAGGCACGATCAGGGGTGTTCCAGCCCAACAGAGAGAACGACGAGCTTACGCGTGCCCTGGGAAATCCTGAACACCCGGGAAGAACACGAGGCAAGGGTGCTATTCCGTGGTATGAGGGGTTCTCAGACTGGAACACTGACTACAGAACCCGTGCGAGAAAGAATATTGCGGAGGAGAAGAAGATGAAGATGGAGAAGGAGCAGAGGAAGCGGGACTATGAACGCCTTCAAGGCCTAGAAGCAAGTCAAGCGGAATTGGTAGTCAAATTCCAGCGGCAGCAGGAGCAGATCGACTCACTTACCCAGCAAAGGGGGTCTCAGCAGCTGCAGCAGCTAGCGAATGATCTAGCATTGGATAGCACCGCCCCATCCATGCCGAGAAGCGGCGTGGGTTCCGCCCCGGATGACGCAATGCTGGGTAGATACCCCGTGGATGACATCACGGAGAACACTAGCTGCGAGCTACACGTCAAAATGAAGAACATATCCATGAAGGTGGCGGACGCCGTTGCTTTTACAAATCCCCCCGAGGCAACCTTCCATTGCAACCCGATTCCAACGGGCTATGCTCGTGTCTTGGTTGATGAGGTGGTGGACCCATATTCGGAGCTAGAGCTTGACTATCCTGGAGGTGATGACGAGCGCTTTCTCGAAGACGCCAATCATTGTATCATCCTATGGAAAAAGGATTGCATCATCTTTCGAAGGCCACCGACACCGCGTCAGCCGACTCCTCGTCGAAGTCCGCCACCGAGTCAGCAGTCTCCCGCTCCTGCAAGTCCACCAAGTCCGGCAAAGTGTCAGGCCACTCCTCCTCCAAGTCCGGCAAAGTTTCAGACCACTCCTCCTCCTTCAAGTCCGCCACAGCGTCAGACATCCACTCCTCCTCCAAGTCCGGCACAACCTCAGGCCACTCCTCCTCCAAGTCTGGCACAGCTTCAGGCGGCCACTCCTCCTCGTCCAACTCAGCCCCGTCAGCCGTCTCCGCCGCCTCAGCAATCACAGAAGAGACACCCCGCAGCTATGGTGCGTAGCGGTACGAGTCGAGGTAGTACATGAAGTACAGGCGGAGGCAAGCGATATAAATATGGTCCAAGCCTCACGCCTCTTCTGCAGAGGGCTTATGACAGGTTCGAGGAGGAAATCGCAGCCATATCGAAGTCCAAGGTGGAAGCCCATTTTGCACCGAAACCGCCAACGCCGCCAAGGGAGAAAGTGCCTGAGGAAACGATTGACCACTTCATTCGTATGGCTCAACCACCAGCTCCCAAGCCTGTTGACACAGACTATGAGCGCCACATCAGGAAGTTAAATCGAGCACGTGTACGTAAGGAGGAGAGCTCGGGATCGAGCAAACAATAAGCAGCTGTCAAAAAATGCGGGAAAACCATTCCCCAGCTGGGAGAACAGGCGGCGCAATCGATCCCCTCGCTTGTTGTGCCAACAACACGTGACAGTACGCGCGCCCAATATTATTGTGGGCAAACAGTTTACGTTCCTGAGGTGGGCAATGTGGTAATAACGGAGGAGCATATAATGCAGGCTGAAGTTCTCAAAATCATTGTTGGACAACTCCTCGAGATCGAGCCCATGCCTGTGCTTAGAGAGGATGAAATAAAACGGAAATATGTCCGGGGCCAACCTTTGGTCGAGCCAGACAAGGTCAAGAACCTCCCAACGAGAATGTATGAATTGCATCAATGGTACATGAACATTACCAAGATTTCCGATCGATTGTCCCTCATGGTGAATGTCAAGGAGGATCATTACTACCATGAGAAAGCTGTGTCCGTTGAGTATTCTGAACTGTTTCAGTTATACAATCAAGACGCACTCGACAAATCTATCGTCAGTTGCTATTGCATGTAAGTGATTTCTTTCTGTAATTTAAGTCTCAAGCTAGCTGTAGTGATCCTTTTGATCAATCATTACCTATAATTATCCTCACTATATTCTTTTCTGTGGTATTATATGCAGGATGAAGATGTATGAAATGAGAAAAGGTGGACGCTATGGCATTGGGTTCATTGACCCAAACACCGTTAATGAATACACATGGAAAATAGATGAACGTCATCAAAAGGCCGTAGAGGACAGCATGCTAGAGTTCTTGAAGCGCCTCAAATACAATGAAGATATACTACTTCCTTACAATTTCCAGTGAGTCACACTGTCTTGTACTACAAATTCTCTGTTTTTGCCTACTAGCTAGCTACATGTTTTTGCTTACATATGCCCGCTTAATTAAGACATGCAAACGTGTGTGCATGCAGATATCACTGGGTCTTGTGTATCATTAAAGTTGACGCCGGAACAGTTGAAATACTGGACTCACTACTCAAAGAAAAAACTGACTATAACATCTTGTTTGGGATAGTCAACAGGTAATTTCAATCATTATTTACTATATATCTCGGCCTATTTAGTTCGTCATTTCATGATATGAACTATTTAATAACCGCTTTATTCATTTTCTTTGTCGGCGGGCAGGGCTTGGGCAAGGTTCATCAGGGTCACGGACGGCGAATGGAAAGAAAAGCTTAAATGGGGAAGACCCAAGGTAAGTAATTAAGTAGTACTAGCTAGCTAGCTAGCTGCCATCTCTTTAATTATCATGCTTGATTAATTATTATCTGATCAAATTCCATTCTCGTAAAGGCCCTGAAGCAGGCGCAGGGGACTGATCTGTGTGCATTCTGCGTTTGCGAGAACATTCGCGTGATGGCCTCCCCTCGGCCTATATAAGGACCCCTAGACTCTCCCGCAACTCCCAAGCCCCTCCTCGTCCCTTCTAGTCCACCGGAGCCCTCGGCCCCCTCCTCTTTTTGCCGGAGTTCGCCTCGGCCGCCGCGGTTCCTCCTTGGTTCCGGCGAGCTCGAGCCTCCTCTCCTCCTCCCAAGTTGTCCACGAGGTTCCCCACATCTCCGCGAGTCGCCCCAACCCCTTTCCCCTCGCCGGAGTGCACCATGGCCGCAGCCTCTACGTTCGGCCGCCGCCGTCGCGTCTCGGCCGCCTCTCCATCTCGGCCAACCGGAGCTCCTCCCTCTCTCCCGTCACCACCACGAGTCTCCCCACGGCCTCTCGGTCCATCCCACCCCTCAGCCTCGTTGTCGGTGTCAAAACCGGCGGATCTCGGGTAGGGGGTCCCGAACTGTGCGTCTAGGCGGATGGTAACAGGAGACAAGGGACATGATGTTTTTACCCAGGTTCGGGCCCTCTTGATGGAGGTAAAACCCTACTCCTGCTTGATTAATATTGATGATATGGGTAGTACAAGAGTGGATCTACCACGAGATCAAAGAGGCTAAACCCTAGAAGCTAGCCTATGGTATGATTGTTGTTCGTCCTATGGACTAAAACTCTCCGGTTTATATAGACACCGGAGAGGGTTAGGGTTACACAGAGTCGGTTACAATGGGAGGAGATCTTCATATCGTATCGCCAAGCTTGCCTTCCACGCCAAGGAAAGTCCCATCCGGACACAGGACGGAGTCTTCAATCTTGTATCTTCATAGTCCGGGAGTCCGGCCGAAGGTCATAGTCCGGCCATCCGGACACCCCCTAATCCAGGACTCCCTCAGTAGCCCCTGAACCAGGCTTCAATGACGACGAGTCCGGCGTGCAAGTTGTCTTCGGCATTGCAAGGCGGGTTCCTCCTCTGAATACTTTGTAGACGATGTTGAACACCAAGATGGTGTCCGGCTCTGCAAAATAAGTTCCACATTCCACCGTATAGAGAATAATATTTGCACCAATCAGATCTGCTGACGTATTCCGTGGCGTGATGTCACGGCCAGGCCTTCATTCATTTTACCGTTCCACCTCAGCATGTTTAGCGAGGCGGTTTCCTTGGCACGTCTTGTCAAAGCAGAGATTGTGTCCCCTTATTCCGGGATTTTCATCAATACGGGCGTGGGTAACCCAACCGCGCCATTAACCATGGTGCTTGGGAGATAAGCGAGTTTTATTAGGCTGGTGGGGGCTCGTAGTTTCGGCCGCCCATATAAGGGGATAAAAATCCACCCTTTCCATTCACGCCTTCTTCCTCCTTCGCTTATTCGTCCCTGCGCGCTTGAGCTCCAACGGCCAAGCCCGCACTTCCCACCTCAACCTTCTTCGATCATGTCCGGAGAGGGAGGTAGATGGATGGCCTCCTCCGTCACAGAGGGGCAAATCAAAAAGCTGAGGAAGGCCGGGTACCTGTCTGACGACATCGCGCACCGACTTCCAGATGTGGGGCAACTCATCCCCACCCCCAGGCCCCATGAGAGGGTCGTTTTTCTTCCCCATTTCCTCCGCGGACTGGGTTTTCCTCTTCACCCGTTCGTCCGGGGGCTCATGTTCTACTACGGCCTGGACTTCCACGATCTGGCCCCGAACTTCATCCTCAACATCTCGGCGTTTATCGTCGTGTGCGAGGCCTTCCTCCGCATCCAGCCTCACTTTGGCCTATGGCTGAAGATCTTCAGCGTCAAGCCGAAGGTTGTGAGAGGCCGACAAGCAGAGTGCGGAGGAGCCATGGTGGGCAAGATGGCCAACGTCACATGGCTCGAGGGCGCCTTCGTAGAAACCATCAAAGGGTGGCAATCGGGGTGGTTCTATATTACCGAGCCGCGTGACCCTGGATGGGCAGCGGCCCCCGAATTTCGATCTGGCATCCCCACACGGCTCACATCTTGGAAAGAGACAGGCCTGTTGTGGGGTAATTCGAAAGAGGTGACCGGACTCCAAACCTGCGTCCGAGACCTCGTGACCAAGAAGGTCAAGCTTGTCAACGTAGTCCACGTCATGCTCTTCCGCCAGATCCTCCGTGTCAACGACGGGACTTCAGTTTGTGGGAGTTCGACCCGGCTTAGCACCAGACTCTGTCCCGGCTCTTCGAAACAAAGCACGAGGACGCCTAGAAGGTGCTTTTCAAGAGCTCCGAGGTCTCCCCTCCCGTTACCGAGGATCACGGATTCTGCGCCAAGTGCCAAGCCTCCGAAGTAAGCTTACTTTTAGTCCTTTACGGGACACTCGAATTTCATAGTTTGATCCTATGCAGGATCTAAACTCATGTTCCTTTGACAGGACTGGAAGAGGACATCTGGACATTTTGACTGTCCGGCCCCTTTGCCCGAAGGCCCAGCAGACGCACGCTTGGCGAAGCTACTGGTTCCGGCACCTACGTGGTGCCGGAGAAGAAGGACAAGAAGAAGGCCACGGGGACCCGAAAGAGTTCCCGACGCCTGGTGGTGTCGGATTCATCGCCCGACGACCCCAAAGCACCCTCCGCCTCCGAGGACGAGGAGGAGGAGGAAGAAGAAGAAGAAGAAGAAGAAGAAGCCTCTCCCCCTCCCACGAGGGGAGGAAATAAAAGGAAGGCCGCCCCAACTGGGGAGGCTGGAGGGTCCAAGAAGGGGAGGACCCTTCTGCCGGACTACGCCTCCGATGCCGAAGACGGCAGGGAGGAATGGCCATCCAGGGTCAAGCCCCCGGCAAAATCGTAAGTATCCGGACACCAGAATAACTTATGGCGCTCCTCTGATGTATGGTTCCTTCTGATGCTGAATTCAATTATGTAGTCCGCGCCGGGCTCAGCTCGGTGATTCGTCGAGCGGTTCCCTGGACTCGCTGGATGTGAATAGTGCTTCACTTCCGACGGCCTCCTCCCCTCTCCCTACAGACGATGCAGAGGTGGAGTCCCAAAAGGGGCTAAACCAGGAGGAGGTAGTCCTGGAGGCGCCGCAAGGCGACCTCCCGGACTCCAGGCCCAAAGGGGGGAAAACCCCGGAGGGATCTAAGTCCGGCCCTGGGCCGGACACCGCTCCGGAAGCAACAACGGTTTCAGAGTCTGGCAGGCGGCGCCTTCGGAAGAAAGGCGTGCCTACGATGCCGGCGGCCTCCGTCCAACCGGAGACGCCAGATAATTTGCTAGAGTTGCTTAACGGCGCCTCCATAGACGAGGAGCACCGCAGTGTTATGAGCGCGGTGATTCAGAAGGTTCAGTCCGCCAAGAGCGGGCTGACAGAAGCCTGTACAAGCCTGTTAACAGGCTTTGAGGTATGTGTTCAAAAACATATAAAAATGTTACCGCATAGACAGTAGTCCCTGATGCTCAGTTCGGGTTCGGAAAGAAAAGCAAGACTGAGGATCTAAAAAGATATACGCAGGAGTCTAATAAAAATATGTCAATATGGGAATGCAGGCTGCGCTGCTGACCTCTGCCGCACTGACTGCGGAGGTGAATGCATTGACGGAAAGCCTCGAGCGGTCCGAGAGCGAGCTCGGCCGTGCCAAGAAGCAGCTCAAGGATAAAGAGGGTACGTAGTACCGCGTGTAAATGTATATAGAAATACGTCGTTGCAAATAATGACAGGACCAACATAAATGTTCCAGGGGCCATGACCGAGGTGGCGACCCTGAAGGAGGCGGTGTCCAAGGCCGAGAACAGTGCAGCCTTGGAACGCACCGAGCGAGAGAAGCAGGAGGCGCGGGTGGCGGAGGTGCGGCAAGAGCTCCAGGCTCTCGTGGAAAGACACGAGAGATTGGAGCGTGACTCGAAGACTCGAGAGTCCGAGCTCGCCCTGGCTCTTGAGAGTGCCAAAAACGCTAAGGCCGAAGCCCAGAAGGCCCTCCAGGAGATCGAGGCGATGAAGAAGATAGCGGCGGGTAAGGCATTCTTTATGCAAAGCAAGAATATAAAAGTTAATTATCTGCTACTTACCCAAATCCGGAGCTCTCCAGGAGCGTTCATCGATCTGCCCCGTAGTGTGTCTGATGCCGCCGCATACTACCGAGCCGAAGAGGGGAGCTCGACGGAAAAAGTGTTCTGGTCTCAATATGCTGAGGCCGAACATCCGGTGCCCCTGAGCGATCAGCTGAAGCAGTTGGTCGAGCTCTACAAGGTGGCCGAACAGGCCATGAAGGGCCTCATAGCTCGGCTGTGGCCTGGAGAAGCCATGCCTGGGAGCTACTTCGGTCTGGTGCGGCGGCTGGTGGACGCGTGTCCGTGGATTGAGGTCGTCAAGCGCTCCGTTTGTATCGAAGGTGCCCGTCGGGCCCTTGCCCGTGCTAAAGTGCACTGGGGCAAGCTGGACGCTGAGAAGCTTTTGACGGAGGCGCCACCGCTAGGCAAGGAGTATCGCACGCCCGAGATGTATTATGAGGGCGTCCTGAAGGGTGCTCGCCGTATAGTGGACGAATGCTCCAAAGATGTAATTTTTGAGTAGACTCGCATCTGTTATCCTGTACGCTGAAAACTTTGTTCATATGCGTTAAGCAACGCTTGTTAATTTAAAATATTACCTTCTGTGCGGCCGTTTATCAAATCTGAGAGATGCAAGTCGTCGGCTTCGACCCCCATGCCGCAAGTGCTGGGGTGTTCGGGATAAACCTGAGCGCTCTTGTTCCCATTCTTGGGTCCATCTAGGGAGGCGCTCAGCACAACGAACCAGGCCGTCAGACTTATAATGCTTTATCACTCTCACTTGGCCATAGAATTCTATAATTTTAAATTTCGGTGAAGCCCCTAGTATTCGGAAGACCGAGTTCGGGGCGCTATCCACGCCTAGGCCAGATAAGTCCGGTTCCTCGCTCTAAGCGGCATAAGTCTTTAAGGTCTCAAAACACCTCGCGAATAGCGACCGGTATCTCGCACTATCATGATGGTCAGTTTTAGCTTTCTCTACTGAGGTGTTAACCCAGCTCAATTGGGGCACAATCACAGTAGTTCTCCCAGCGCTACCTTAGCCAACATTGCGGAACATAAGGTACCAAAACATGGGAGCCGGACAAACCCAACTATTGACCAAAGACATGATTCGAAGCCGATGCATATAGTGCTATAAGTTCGGGGTGCCGCACTCATGAGAGTGTTTCGGTCTTCTCACACCATGTTATGGGGTGCTTAAGCCCCTGGTGTATTGGCCGTACCAAAGTGTACGGTTGCAGAATGTCATGACTGAACATATTTGTATATGTAAAAAATAAATCAGTACAATAATAGATAAGAGCTATTTATTGTTTATTAAAAAAGGGCTGCTGCGGAAGCAGAACGATACAAGTAGTGCAATAAGCAAGAGATGGGTTTATTTGACATATCCCCCTCTAGGGGCAATCTGCGGGATTTTAAGTAAAACATGTATTAAGCTCGTTATAGAGACCACCTGGACATTTGACGCGGCTTGTTTTCTCCCTAGCTGTTGCATCATATGTTCGGCGAGTGTCTTGCCGGACAGGCCTTCCAAATAGTTGGGTCCTGAAAGTGTATAAAAAGGAAACGGCGGAATAGGGAGCCCCTTAGTGCGGTTGAGCCGCATTCTGGGCGTGCCGTAGTTGTGCCCCTCCCCTTATGCCCATGGTATCTCTAAGGCGTAGTTATGTACACGTGGTACCAATATCACCATCTGGCGAGGGCTGGGGTTGGGGCCGCACTGCTATGCTTGCTCGGAACGTGCCAGCCGGATTTGTTGTAGGTTACTTCGGGCTCGCTTGACGTTGTCTGGACGTTTGACACCTGGGTTGGAGGATTTCCTTGAGAGGCTACTCTGTACTTCCGCCGCCAGGGCCGCCGTGTGCTCCTCCGTTCGGAGAGAGCATTCGGTGTTTCCATTTACCGTGATGACTCCGCGAGGTCCTGGCATCTTGAGCTTGAGGTATGCATAGTGCAGCACCGCATTGAATTTTGCAAATGCGGTTCGTCCGAGCAGGGCATGATAGCCACTGCGGAATGGGACTATATCGAAGATTAGCTCTTCGCTTCGGAAATTATCCGGGGATCCGAAGACCACTTCGAGTGTAGCCGAGCCTGTACAGCTGGCTTCTACACCTGGTATGACACCTTTAAAGGTTGTCTTTGTGGGTTTAGTCCTTGAGGGATCGATACCCATTTTTCGCACTGTATCCTGATAAAGCAGGTTCAGGCTGCTGCCACCGTCCATTAGGACTCTAGTGAGGTAAAATCCGTCGATAATTGGGTCTAGGACCAATGCAGCGAATCCGCCATGACGGATGCTAGTGGGGTGGTCCCTTCTATCAAAAGTGATCGGGCAGGAGGACCATGGGTTGAACTTTGGGGCGACTGGCTCCAACGCATAGATGTCCTTGAGAGCACGCTTCCGCTCCCTTTTGGGGATGTGGTTGCGTATATCATGTTCACCGTCCGCACTTGCGGGGGGAATCCCTTTTGTCCTCTGTTGTTCAGCGGCCGGGGCTCCTCCTCGTCATCACTACGCAGCCCCTTGCCTCTGGTTTTGACAGTTAACTTGCCTGCCTGCTTGAATAACCAACAATCCCTGTTTGTGTGGTTGGCTGGTTGTTCGGGGGTGCCATGTATTTGGCACGAGCGGTCGAGTATCCGGTCTAAATTGGATGGGCCCGGAGGGTTTCTTTTGAATGGCTTCTTCCGCTGACCAGGTTTAGAGCCTCTAAATCCGGCGTTGACTGTCGTATCCTCAGTATTGTCGCCGTTAATGCGGCGCTTGTGTTTGTTGCAACGTGACCAGCCATTGTTGTCCTTGGTATCGGAATTACCAGGCTCTTGGTTATGTTATTGCTACGAGCCAGCCAGCTGTCTTCACCTGCGTAGAAGCGGGTCATAAGTGTCGTGAGGGCTTCCATAGATTTCGGCTTTTCCTGTCCTAGGTGCCGGGCAAGCCATTTGTCTCGGATGTTGTGCCTGAAGGCAGGGAGGGCCTCGACGTCCGGACAGTCGACTATTTGATTTTTCTTAGTTAGGAACCGTGTCCAGAATTGTCTGGCCGATTCCTCTGGCTGCTGGATTATGTGGCTTAGGTCATCGGCGTCTGGTGGTCGCACATAAGTGCCCTGGAAGTTGTCAAGGAATGCGGATTCCAGGTCCTCCCAGCAACTAATTGACTCTACTGGCAGGCTGTTAAGCCAATGTCGAGCTGGTCCTTTAAGCTTGACCGGGAGGTATTTGATGGCATGTAGATCATCACCACGGGCCATGTGGATATGAAGGAGATAATCCTCGATCCAAACCGCAGGATCTGTTGTGCCATCGTATGATTCGATGTTCACGGGTTTAAAACCCTCGGGGATTTGATGATCCATTACTTAGTCTATGAAGCATAATGGGTGTGCGGCGCCCCTGTATTGGGCTATATCACGACGCAGCTCAGATGAGCTTGGTCTATTGTATTCGGCCTGGCCGTACTTATCTTGTTCGGCGTGACGGCTAGCGTCACGTGAAGCGGGGCGCCCATGCGATCCATAGATCGATCTTGCTTGCCTTGCCTTGTTCTCCAATATGTCTCGCAGGTCAGTTGCGTCTCCCCGTACTCTGGTATGTTTTGAGCGGTGCCGGGGTGCGGCTTGGGCCGAGGGCCTGAAGGCCTCTCTGTCGCGGCCACGGGGTGGCCGATCGGGCGCATCGTACGCTGGTGATGTAGGTTTAGTTGCTTCCTCCTCAAGTTGGGGTAGCAGCCTGTGCTTTGGGTAGCTCTTGGAGGGGCGATCGAGTTTATACTCTTCGGCCACCAGGACTTCGGTCCATCTGTTGGCTAGCAAGTCTTGGTCAGCTCTAAGCTGCTGCTGTTTTTTCTTGAGGCTGCTTGCCGTGGCCATAAGCCTGCGTTTGAAATGCTCTTGTTTGACGGGATCCTCTGGCACGACGAATTCGTCATCGTCGAGGCTTGCCTCATCTTCGGAGGGAGGCATATAGTTGTCATCCTCAACCTCTCTGTCGGCCGCTCTCTCATGAGGGCTGGCTCCTTCGTCCTCCTGCACTGAATCCTGCTAGAGGGGGTTATCTTCGGCACTGTCCGGCGTGTTGTTATCCCCGGTGCCGGAATCGCTGTTTTTGCTTTGGCGGGACTTAGAGCGGCGCCGCTGACGTCGGCGCTTGGGTTGCTTCTTGGAGGGGTCGTCCTCCATTTTTTCCTCGCCATCCCCTATTTTGGGGGTGTCCACCATGTATATGTCATATCACGAGGTGGCTTTCCAGTTCCCTATAGGTGATGGTTCTTGGTCGTCTCCTTCATCGGCGTCCATACCGTCGATGTCTTCGGAGTCAAAGTCGAGCATGTCGGTTAAATCGTCGACAGTTGCTACGAAGTGGGTGGTGGGTGGGCCTCGAATTTCTTCGTAGTCCGTATCCCAACCATGCTGACCATAGTTCGGCCAGGGCTCTCCTGACAAAAAGAGAGACTTTAGTGAATTCAGGATATCGCCAAAGGGCGAGTGCTGAAAGACGTCCGCTGCGGTGAACTCCATGATCGGAGCCCAATCGGGTTCGATCGGAAGGGGTGCGGGATACACGGAGTCCGGAATGGAGTCTGACACCTTGGAGTCACGGGCCTTGCAAAGGACTAAGCTGGTATTCGGCTCTATCGCCGTAGAGATTGTGCCTCCCGGGGTGGCGTCCAACCGTCCATCCCCGACTAGCGCAGTCAGCTCCGAGCTAATGGTCGGAGCGGGCACCTGAGCGACGCTTTGGGCGCTGTCCGGCGGCAGAGCTATATCATGCCCATCGTGACAGTGCGGCGTGCTCGGCCGTGGCTCGAATCCGTTGAAGATCAAGTCCCCGCGGACGTCGGCCGTGTAGTTCAAACTTCCGAACCTGACCTGATGGCCAGGGGCGTAGCTTTCAATCTGCTCCAGATGGCCAAGCGAGTTGGCCCGCTGTGCGAAGCCGCTGAATACGAAGATCTGTCCGGGGAGAAAAGTCTCACCCTGGACCGCGTCGTGGTTGATGATCGAAGAAGCCATCGGGCCTATGGGCGACTACACAGAGGAACTCTCAATGAAAGCACCAATGTCGGTGTCAAAACCGGCGGATCTCGGGTACGGGGTCCCGAACTGTGCGTCTAGGCGGATGGTAACAGGAGACAAGGGACACGATGTTTTTACCCAGGTTCGGGCCCTCTCGATGGAGGTAAAACCCTATTCCTGCTTGATTAATATTGATGATATGGGTAGTACAAGAGTGGATCTACCACGAGATCAAAGAGGCTAAACCCTAGAAGCTAGCCTATGGTATGATTGTTGTTCGTCCTACGGACTAAAACTCTCCGGTTTATATAGACACCGGAGAGGGTTAGGGTTACACAGAGTCGGTTACAATGGGAGGAGATCTTCATATCGTATCGCCAAGCTTGCCTTCCACGCCAAGGGAAGTCCCATCCGTACATGGGACGGAGTCTTCAATCTTGTATCTTCATAGTCCGGGAGTCCGGCCGAAGGTCATAGTCCGGCCATACGGACACCCCCTAATCCAGGACTTCCACACTCGCCGAAGACGGCCACACCACCAGAAACAACCGCCGGTGCCCGCCTTCTGTCCTCCTCGGGTCGCCGCCCTGGGCCGCCATTTCAGGTCTCCCCGGTGGCCGTTCTTCGCCTGAACAGATGCATGTTGGAAATATGCCCTAGAGGCAATAATAAAAGCATTATTATTATATTTCCTTGTTCATGATAATTGTCTTTTATTCATGCTATAATTGTATTATCCGGAAATCGTAATACACGTGTGAATACATAGACCATAACATGTCCCTAGTGAGCCTCTAGTTGACTAGTTCATTGGTCAACAGATAGTCATGGTTTCCTGACTATGGACATTAGATGTCATTGACAACGGGATCACATCATTAGGAGAATGATGTGATGGACAAGACCCAATCCTAAGCACAGCACAAGATCGTGTAGTTCGTTTTGCTAGAGCTTTTTCAATGTTAAGTATCTCTTCCTTAGACCATGAGATCGTGTAACTCCCGGATACCGTAGGAGTGCTTTGGGTGTACCAAACGTCACAACGTAACTGGGTGACTATAAAGGTGCACTACAGGTATCTCCGAAAGTGTCTGTTGGGTTGACACGGATCGAGACTGGGATTTGTCACTCCGTATGACGGAGAGGTATCTCTGGGCCCACTCGGTAATGCATCATCATAATGAGCTCAAAGTGACCAAGTGCTTGGTCATAGGATCATGCATTACGGTACGAGTAAAGTGACTTGCCGGTAACGAGACTGAACGAGGTATTGGGATACCGACGAACGAGTCTCGGGCATGTAACGTACCGATTGACAAAGGGAATAGTATACGGGGTTGCTTGAATCCTCGACATCGTGGTTCATCCGATGACATCATCGAGGAGCATGTGGGAGCCAACATGGGTATCCAGATCCCGCTGTTGGTTATTGACCTGAGAGCTGTCTCGGTCATGTCTCCATGTCTCCCGAACCCGTAGGGTCTACACACTTAAGGTTCGGTGATGCTAGGGTTATTAGGAAGACTTGTATGTGAATACCGAATGTTGTTCGGAGTCCCGGATGAGATCCCGGACGTCACGAGGAGTTCCAGAATGGTCCGGAGGTAAAGATTTATATATGGGAAGCTGTCATATGGACACCGGAAGGTTTCGAGGGCATATCGGTATTGTACCGGGGCCACCGGAAGGGTTCCGGGGGTCCACCGGGAGGGGCCACCCCTCCCGGGGGGCCACATGGGCTGTGTGGGGCAGGAGCCAGCCCCTGGAGGGCTGGGCGCCCCCCCTGGGCCCATGCGCCTAGGGTTGGGGGGGGAACCCTAGAGGGGGCGCCCCCTTGCTCGGGGGGCAAGTCCCCCCTCCCTGGCCGCCGCCCCCCCCCCCCTCTAGATCCCATCTAGAGGGGCCGGCCCCCCTTGCCCCTTCCCCTATAAATAGAGG
>NC_057804.1:513948275-513955096 GCF_018294505.1 Triticum aestivum
TATAAATAGAGGGGTGAGGGGAGGGCTGCATACACAAGCCAAGGCGCAGCCCCTCCCCTCCCCAACACCTCTCCTCCTCCGTACGTGCTTGGCGAAGCCCTGTCGGAGTACTGCTACACCAACAACATCACGCCGTCGTGCTGCCGTTGGAGCTGTCTTCCTCAACCTCTCCCTCCTCCTTGCTGGATCAACACGGAGGAGACGTCGCCCGTACCGTACGTGTGTTGAACGCGGAGGTGTTGTCCGTTCAGCACTTGGTCATCGGTGATCTGAATCACGACGAGTACGACTCCATCATCACCATCCCCTTGAACGCTTCCGCACTCGATCTACAAGTGGTATGTAGATGCAAACTCACTCCCTTGACTCGTTGCTTAGATGAACTCATAGATGGATCTTGGTGAAACCGTAGGAAAAAATTTAATTTTCTGCAACGTTCCCCAACAGTGGCATCATGAGCTAGGTCTATGCGTAGTTCTCTATTGCACGAGTAGAACACAATTTTGTTGTGGGCGTAGATCTTGTCAACTTGCTTGCCGCTACTAGTCTTATCTTGCTTCAGCGGTATTGTGGGATGAAGCGGCCCGGACCAACCTTACACGTACGCTTACGTGAGACCGGTTCCACCGACTAACATGCACTAGTTGCATAAGGTGGCTGGCGGGTGTCTGTCTCTCCCACTTTAGTTGGAGCGGATTCGATGAAAAGGGTCCTTATGAAGGGTAAATAGAAGTTGACAAAATCACGTTGTGGTTATTCGTAGGTAAGAAAACATTCTTGCTAGAACCCAATTGCAGCCACATAAAAGATGCAACAACAATTAGAGGACGTCTAACTTGTTTTTGCAGCAATTGTCTTGTGATGTGATATGGCCAGAAGTTGTGATGAATGATGAATGATATATTGTGATGTATGAGATCATGTTCTTGTAATAGGAATCACGACTTGCATGTCGATGAGTATGACAACCGGCAGGAGCCATAGGAGTTGTCTTTATTTTTGTATGACCTGCGTGTCATTGAAGAACGCCATGTAAATTACTTTACTTTGTTGCTAAACGCGTTAGCCATAGAAGTAGAAGTAGTCGTTGGCGTGACAACTTCATGAAGACACGATGATGGAGATCATGATGATGGAGATCATGGTGTCATGCCGGTGACAAGATGATCATGGAGCCCCGAAGATGAAGATCAAAGGAGCTATATGATATTGGCTATATGATGTTTATTATGTTTTATGCATCTTGTTTACTTAGAACGACGGTAGTAAATAAGATGATCCCTTACAAAATTTCAAGAAGTGTTCTCCCCTAACTGTGCATCATTGCTAAAGTTCGTCGTTTCGAAGCACCACGTGATGATCGGGTGTGATAGATCCTTACGTTCACATACAATGGGTGTAAGACAGTTTTACACATGCAAAACACTTACGGTTAACTTGACGAGCCTAGCATGTACAGACATGGCCTCGGAACACGGAGACCGAAAGGTCGAACACGAGTCGTATGGAAGATACGATCAACATGAGAATGTTCACCGACGATGACTAGTCCGTCTCACGTGATGATCGGACACGGCCTAGTCGACTCAGATCATGTAACACTTAGATGACTAGAGGGATGTCTAATCTGAGTGGGAGTTCATTAAAATAATTTGATTAGATGAACTTAATTATCATGAACTTAGTCTAAAACTTTTTGCATAATATGTCTTGTAGATCAAATGGCCAACGCTCATGTCAACATGAACTTCAACGCGTTCCTAGAGAAAACCAAGCTGAAAGATAATGGCAGCAACTATACGGACTGGGTCCGGAACCTGAGGATCATCCTCATAGCTGCCAGGAAACAATATGTCCTAGAAGGACCGCTAGGTGACGCTCCCGTCCCAGAGAACCAAGACATTATGAATGCTTGGCAGTCTCGTGCTGATGATTACTCCCTCGTTCAGTGCGGCATGCTTTACAGCTTAGAACCGGGGCTCCAAAAGCGTTTTGAGCAACACGGAGCATATGAGATGTTCGAGGAGCTGAAACTAGTTTTCCAAGCTCATGCCCGTGTCGAGAGATATGAAGTCTCCGACAAGTTCTATAGTTGTAAGATGGAGGAAAATAGTTCTGTCAGTGAGCACATACTCAAAATGTCTGGGTTGCACAACCGCCTGTCCCAGCTGGACATTAACCTCTCGGATGAGGCGGTCATTGATAGAATCCTTCAGTCGCTCCCACCAAGCTACAAGAGCTTTGTGATGAACTACAATATGCAGGGGATGGTGAAGACCATTCCTGAAGTATTCTCGATGCTGAAATCGGCAGAGGTTGAAATCAAGAAAGAACATCAAGTGTTGATGGTCAATAAGACCACTAAGTTCAAGAAGGGCAAGGGTAAGAAGAACTTCAAGAAGGACGGCAAAGATGGTGCCGCGCCCGGTAAGTCAGTTGCCGGGAAGAAGTCAAAGAATGGACCCAAGCCTGAAACTGAGTGCTTTTATTGCAAGGGGAAGGGTCACTGGAAGCGGAACTACCCCAAATACTTAGCAGACAAGAAGGCCGGCAACACTAAAGGTATATTTGATATACATGTAATTGATGTGTACCTTACCAGTACTCGTAGTAACTCCTGGGTATTTGATACCGGTGCCGTTGCTCACATTTGTAACTCACAGCAGGAGCTGCGGAATAAGAGGAGACTGGCGAAGGACGAGGTGACGATGCGCGTCGGGAATGGTTCCAAGGTCGATGTGATCGCCGTCGGCACGCTACCTCTACATTTACCTACGGGATTAGTTTTAAACCTCAATAATTGTTATTTAGTGCCAAGTTTGAGCATGAACATTGTATCTGGATCTCGTTTGATGCGAGATGGCTACTCATTTAAATCCGAGAATAATGGTTGTTCTATTTATATGAGAGATATGTTTTATGGTCATGCCCCGATGGTCAATGGTTTATTCTTAATGAATCTCGAACGTAATACTACACATTCATAGTGTGAATACCAAAAGATGTAAAGTTGATAACGATAGTCCCACATACTTGTGGCACTACCGCCTTGGTCACATTGGTGTCTAGCGCATGAAGAAGCTCCATGCTGATGGACTTTTAGAGTCTCTCGATTATGAATCATTTGACACACGCGAACCATGCCTCATGGGAAAAATGACCAAGACCCCGTTCTCTGGAACAATGGAGCGAGCAACCAACTTGTTGGAAATCATACATACCGATGTGTGCGGTCCAATGAGCGTTGAGGCTCGCGGAGGATATCGTTATGTTCTCACTCTCACTGATGACTTGAGTAGATATGGGTATGTCTACTTGATGAAACACAAATCTGAGACCTTTGAAAAGTTCAAGGAATTCTAGAATGAAGTAGAGAATCAACGTGACCGAAAGATAAAATTCTTGCGATCAGATCGTGGAGGAGAATATTTAAGTCACGAATTTGGTACACACTTAAGAAAATGTGGAATCGTTTCACAACTCACGCCGCCTGGAACACCTCAGCGTAACGGTGTGTCCGAACGTCGTAATCGCACTCTATTGGATATGGTGCGATCTATGATGTCTCTTACCGATTTACCGCTATCATTTTGGGGATACGCTCTAGAGACAGCTACATTCACTTTAAATAGGGCACCGTCTAAATCCGTTGAGACGACACCATATGAATTATGATTTGGGAAGAAACCTAAGCCGTCGTTTCTAAAAGTTTGGGGATGCGATGCTAATGTCAAGAAACTTCAACCTGAAAAGCTCGAACCCAAGTCGGAAAAATGCGTCTTCATAGGATACCCTAAAGAAACCATTGGGTATACCTTCTACTTAAGATCCGAGGGCAAGATCTTTGTTGCCAAGAACGGATCCTTTCTGGAAAAAGAGTTTCTCTTGAAAGAAGTAAGTGGGAGGAAAATAGAACTCGATGAAGTACTACCTCTTGAACGGGAAAGTAGTGCAGCTCAGGAAAATGTTCCTGTGATGCCTACACCAACTGAAGAGGAAAATAATGATGATGATCAAGGTACTTCGGATCATGTTGCTACTGAACTTCGTAGGTCCACAAGGACACGTTCCGCACCAGAGTGGTACAGCAACCCTGTCCTGGAAATCATGTTGTTAGACAACGGTGAACCTTCGAACTATGAAGAAGCGATGGCGGGCCCAGATTCCAACAAATGGCTAGAAGCCATGAAATCCGAGATAGACTCCATGTATGAAAACAAAGTATGGACTTTGACTGACTTGCCCGATGATCGGCGAGCGATAGAAAACAAATGGATCTTTAAGAAGAAGACGGACGCGGATGGTAATGTCACCATCTATAAAGCTCGACTTGTCGCTAAGGGTTATCGGCAAGTTCAAGGGATTGACTACGACGAGACTTTATCTCCTGTAGCGAAGCTTAAGTCCGTCTGAATCATGTTAGCAATTGCTGCATACTATGATTATGAGATATGGCAGATGGACGTCAAAACGGCATTCCTTAACGGGCATCTTAAGGAAGAACTGTATATGATGCAGCCGGAGGGTTTTGTCGATCCTAAGAATGCTAACAAAGTATGCAAGCTCCAGCGATCCATTTATGGGCTGGTGCAAGCATCTCGGAGTTGGAACATTCGCTTTGATGAAATGATCAAAGCGTTTGGGTTTATGCAGACTTATGGAGAAGACTGCGTTTACAAGAAAGTGAGTGGGAGCTCTGTAGCATTTCTCATATTATATGTAGATGACATACTTTTGATGGGAAATGATATAGAATTCTTGGACAGCACTAAGGCCTACTTGAATAAGTGTTTTTCAATGAAGGACCTTGGAGAAGCTGCTTATATATAAGGCATCAAGATCTATAGAGATAGATCGAGACGCCTCATAGATCTTTCATAGAGCACATACCTTGATAAGATTTTGAAGAAGTTCAAAATGGATCAGTCCAAGAAGGGGTTCTTGCCTGTATTGCAAGGTGTGACATTGAGCTCGGCTCAATGCCCGACCACGGCAAAAGATAAAGAAGAGATGAGCGTCATCCCCTATGCCTCAGCCATAGGATCTATTATTTATGCCATGCTATGTACCAGACCTGATGTAAACCTTGCCGTAAGTTTGGTAGGAAGGTACCAAAGTAATCCCGGCAAGGAACACTGGACAGCGGTCAAGAATATCCTAGAGTACCTGAAAAGGACGAAGGACATGTTTCTCATTTATGGAGGTGACGAAGAGCTCGTCGTAAAGGGTTACGTCGACGCTAGCTTCGACACAGATCTGGATGACTCTAAGTCACAAACCGGATACGTGTATATGTTGAATGGTGGAGCAGTAAGCTGGTGCAGCTGCAAGCAGAGCGTCGTGGCGGGATCCACATGTGAAGCGGAGTACATGGCAGCCTCGGAGGCAGCGCATGAAGCTATTTGGGTGAAGGAGTTCATCACCGACCTAGGAGTCATACCCAATGCGTCGGGGCCGATCAAACTCTTCTGTGACAACACTGGAGCTATTGCCCTTGCCAAGGAGCCCAGGTTTCACAAGAAGACCAGGCACATCAAGCGTCGTTTCAACTCCATCCGTGAAAATGTTCAAGATGGAGACATAGATATTTGCAAAGTACATACGGATCTGAATGTTGCAGATCCGTTAACTAAACCTCTCTCGCGAGCAAAACATGATCAACACCAGAACTCTATGGGTGTTCGATTCATCACAATGTAACTAGATTATTGACTCTAGTGCAAGTGGGAGACCGTTGGAAATATGCCCTAGAGGCAATAATAAAAGCATTATTATTATATTTCCTTGTTCATGATAATTGTCTTTTATTCATGCTATAATTGTATTATCCGGAAATCGTAATACACGTGTGAATACATAGACCATAACATGTCCCTAGTGAGCCTCTAGTTGACTAGCTCGTTGGTCAACAGATAGTCATGGTTTCCTGACTATGGACATTAGATGTCATTGACAACGGGATCACATCATTAGGAGAATGATGTGATGGACAAGACCCAATCCTAAGCATAGCACAAGATCGTGTAGTTCGTTTTGCTAGAGCTTTTTCAATGTTAAGTATATCTTCCTTAGACCATGAGATCGTGTAACTCCCGGATACCGTAGGAGTGCTTTGGGTGTACCAAACGTCACAACGTAACTGGGTGACTATAAAGGTGCACTACAGGTATCTCCGAAAGTGTCTGTTGAGTTGACACGGATCGAGATGGGATTTGTCACTCCGTATGACGGAGAGGTATCTCTGGGCCCACTCGGTAATGCATCATCATAATGAGCTCAAAGTGACCAAGTGTTTGGTCACGGGATCATGCATTACGGTATGAGTAAAGTGACTTGCCGGTAACGAGACTGAACGAGGTATTGGGATACCGACGATCGAGTCTCGGGCATGTAACGTACCGATTGACAAAGGGAATAGTATACGGGGTTGCTTGAATCCTCGGCATCGTGGTTCATCCGATGACATCATCGAGGAGCATGTGGGAGCCAACATGGGTATCCAGATCCCGCTGTTGGTTATTGACCTGAGAGCCGTCTCGGTCATGTCTGCATGTCTCCCGATCTCGTAGGGTCTACACACTTAAGGTTCGATGACACTAGGGTTATTAGGAAGACTTGTATGTGAATACCGAATGTTGTTCGGAGTCCCGGATGAGATCCCGGACGTCACGAGGAGTTCCGGAGGTAAAGATTTATATATGGGAAGCTGTCATATGGACACCGGAAGGTTTCGGGGGCATATCGGTATTGTACCGGGGCCACCGGAAGGGTTCCGGGGGTCCACCGGGAGGGGCCACCCCTCCCGGGGGGCCACATGGGCT
>NC_057804.1:513955119-513961498 GCF_018294505.1 Triticum aestivum
CCCCTTGCTTGGGGGGGAAGTCCCCCCTCCCTGGCCGCCCCCCCCTCTAGATCCCATCTAGAGGGGCCGGCCCCCTTGCCCCTTCTCCTATAAATAGAGGGGTGAGGGGAGGGTTGCATACACAAGCCAAGGCGCAGCCCCTCCCCTCCCCAACACCTCTCCTCCTCCGTACGTGCTTGGCGAAGCCCTGTCGGAGTACTGCTACACCAACAACATCACGCCATCGTGCTGCCGTTGGAGCTGTCTTCCTCAACCTCTCCTTCCTCCTTGCTGGATCAAGACGGAGGAGACGTCGCCCGTACCGTACATGTGTTGAACGCGGAGGTGCTGTCCGTTCAGCACTTGGTCATCGGTGATCTGAATCACGACGAGTACGAATCCATCATCACCATCCCCTTAAACGCTTCCGCACTCGATCTACAAGTGGTATGTAGATGCAAACTCACTCCCTTGACTCGTTGCTTAGATGAACTCATAGATGGATCTTGGTGAAACCGTAGGAAAAATTTTAATTTTCTGCAATGTTCCCCAACAATGCACCTAGGCCCGCTGCACCTACCAGTGGCCTTGCCCTGGCCGGAGTCGGCCCGAGCCGTCCGCCCCAGCGCCGTCCCCTCCCTGCTCTCCTCTCTGTTCACGAGCGAACATGAGCGAGGGGAGGAGGAAGACGACGATTCGCTGGCCCCTCCCCCTGCCCCTGGCTCCCACGCGCAAGTGGCCCAGGTGCCTCAGCCCACGTGGCAAGTGGAAACATATTTGGTCAAATGCGCTTTCAGTTTTCTGTCCAGGCCCCTATTTGAAAGTATTTTTCTTGCAGATAGGTCCCTGGCAGAAAACACTCCATAACTTTTTATCCGTAACTCCAAATGAGGTGATTCCAAAGCCTACTTCTTCGTTTCATCGAGCCCATTCTGTTTGTCATGTTTTCACTATGGTTTTACACTATGAAAATGACCATTATGCCCTTGCCCTTATTCAGCCCCCTCCAAGAGAGAACGATTTCCGGTGATTCTTTCCGCGAGCTTCTGACACTTCTCTCTGGTGCCTTCTTCATCCCCAGGCAAGCCACAATACCCACTTGCATGATAGTCATGCAGTAGCCATGGTTTTCAACTTGAATCTTTATTAAATATTTGCTTGTTAAAAAGATGGTTATCGTTGTTCTGGTAATGTTTAGATTTGCATGTTCACTTTTGTGCTATGTTGTCTTGTACTCTGTTATCATGTTCTACCTGCTAGTATTTCCTTTCATATGTTTATGCTTGCTAGTAGTACATGTTGATGTTGGTGATGGTCATGCTATTCAGTATGCCATGCTCAGTGGATATGATTTATTGTTGATATGATGGATAGTTATGTGATACCCTCATGATTATGTTGATATCATGTTCATGCATTTTATCATGGCTCAGCATATTTGCATTCAAGTCAACCGGATTAAATTGAACTTGAATAACTGTTGGTTGAGTCATGGTGTCGCTGAAACGATGCTGACCAGTGCAACCACGCTTACCGGTATGGGACGGTCCTAACTGGGTCTATTGTTGTGCCTCTCGCTGGTGCCTCCAACGAGGGAAGGTTATGGGCGCACGCTACCCTGATCAGGTAGGCGGACATAAGCCTTGTGTGCCCGTTGTTGAGTTAAGTTTTTGGGTCCCAGAGTGGATCATTGCCACGACAGTGGTTTGAGGTGTCTTGAGGTAGACACGGGGCCACCCATGACTTAGCCCAGAGGGGAGTGAGTCGGAGTGGTCGGGAGAGTGTCATGGCAGTAGATCGGTTTTGTCGGAACGCTGTTGGTCCACCCGAATGGGAGTGCGAGGCCATGGCTTCCGTAGTGTGGGTACAATGTACTAACCTCTGCAGAGTGTATATTAAATCTATCGATAGCCGCGCCCGCGGATAAGGGCCTAGGTCGAAAGTAGGGTACACCATGAGTCAATAGTAATAAGAATAACTTGATTAATGACAACTCGTGGTTGTGATCACCGTAAGGATCACGGTTTGGGACCAAGTGTCGGTCGCGGTTGTGATCGCCGTAAGGATCACCGTGGTATCGAGGATACCGAGTCGTTGTATATTCATGATGTTGTGCGAGAATCGTGGGTAAAGATCAAGCTCCTTGTGGTCATTTACTGATCGCTACGGTATTGTTTATACCAAGCTTGATTTGATCTTGAGATGATCTTGTGATGTCCGAGGTTGGTAACTAATGCATATGTTGGTTACGAGGTAACCCGAGCAGAATAAGTGGTGCATATAGTGTCAACATGCTGCATGCTAGTATTGTCGGATTAATATGTTCATGTTGTGTTAGCTGTATCATGTTTATGTTGGTCATGCCATGTATTTTGATGATCTAATGATAATTTTTGCTTAACCTCTAATTGACGTGCTGTTGTTTGTCTTGAATGCTTCTGGTTATTGTGAGCTTGCAAGTACATTCAATGTACTGACCTGGCGTGTCATGCCAGCTTGCAGGTCATTCCAGATTTGATTGCTTGTTTGCCGTGGAGTCCTTGTTTGCGAGCTAGGATAAGCGTTCCAGCCAGAGTCCCTGCGGAGTGGAGTTCACCACCATCGTCCTTGTTCTGCTGCAAGAGTTCTTTCGCTGCATCGTGTTGTTCTGCTGCTTGCATAGAGCAACAGTGGCAGGCATAGTGTCGCTGTGCCAATGTAACCTTTGTACCCAAATAGATTATAATAAAGAGCTGGTTTGTTCTATGCTAACCAGTGTCGTATTCCAGAAGACTTCATCTTGATCTCTGGGCTGGAATATGGGGCGTCCCGGTTTTCTCTGAGCCGGGGTGCCACACTAGAGGTGCCCTCCTGCCCCCATATATAAAGGAGCAAGGGGGAGGCGACCGGCCAAGGAGGAGGGCGTGCCAAGGAGGGAGTCCTACTCCCACCGGGAGTAGGACTCCTAGTTTCCTTGTAGGAGTAAGAGAAGGGAAGGAAAAAGGAGAAGGAAGGAAGGGGGCGCCCCCCTTCCCTAGTCCAATTCGGACCAGTCCATGGGGAGGGGTGCGGCCACCCTTTCAGGCCTTTCTCTCCTTTCCCGTATGGGCCATTAAGGCCCAATACGAATTCCCGTAACTCTCCGGTACTCCGAAAAATATCCGAATCACTCGGAACCTTTCTGATGTCCGAATATAGTCGTCCAATATATCGATCTTTACGTCTCGACCATTTTGAGACTCCTCGTCATGTCCCCGATCTCATACGGGACTCCGAACTACCTTTGGTACATCAAAACACATAACTCATAATATAAATCGTCACCGAACGTTAAGCATGCGGACCCTACGAGTTCGAGAACTATGTAGACATGACCGAGACACGTCTCCTGTCAATAACCAATAACGGAACCTGGATGATCATATTGGCTCTCACATATTCTACGAAGATCTTTATCGGTCAAACTGCATAACAACATACGTTGTTCCCTTTGTCATCGGTATGTTACTTGCCCGAGATTCGATCGTCGGTATCTCAATACCTAGTTCAATCTCGTTACCGGCAAGTCTCTTTACTCGTTACGTAATGCATCATCTCGCAACTAACTCATTAGCTACATTGCTTGCAAGGCTTATAGTGATGTGCATTACCGAGAGGGCCCAGAGATACCTCTCCGACAATTGGAGTGACAAATCCTAATCTTGAAATACGCCAACTCAACAAGTACCTTCGGAGACACCTGTAGAGCACCTTTATAATCACCCAGTTACGTCGTGACGTTTGGTAGCACACAAAGTGTTCCTCCGGTAAACAGGAGTTGCATAATCTTATAGTCATAGGAACATGTATAAGTCATGAAGAAAGCAATAGCAACATACTAAACGAACAAGTGCTAAGCTAACGGAATGGGTCAAGTCAATCGCATCATTCTCTAATGATGTGATCCCGTTAATCAAATGACAACTTATGTCTATGGCTAGGAAACTTAACCATCTTTGATTCAACGAGCTAGTCAAGTAGAGGCATACTAGTGACACTATGTTTGTCTATGTATTCACACATGTATTATGTTTCCGGTTAATACAATTCTAGCGTGAATAATAAACATTTATCATGAAATAAGGAAATAAATAATAACTTTATTATTGCCTCTAAGGCATATTTCCTTCATGTTGTTCGATACTTATGTTATAATTTGTTAGTGACACTTTTTTAATGAACTGAAGGGTGTTAGCACCGACCTCGTAGTCATGGCATCGCTCCGTGATGTTGCTCCCGTTAGGGTCGACTCGGCAGAGGATGAAGCAGACCGCGTGGTGCAGGTCGCGGCCGAGCGTGTCAATGAAGCCTAATTGGCAGCGCTCATTCTGGCAACCCACAGCTTCTCGCTGAGAACAATGCGATCTATGAGCCTGTGATGGATGAGCAAAAGGCCGAGGACATCCGCTAGATGATGGTCCGCCTCCATACCGAGTAGTAAAGGTTTTTTGACGAGATGACCAAGAAAAAAGCACCGCTTGAGGATAGCGATGACCCGGTGCCACTGAGTCCGCCGACCACCAGTGCTGACGACACTGGATCCTCCACTAGGGGGGAGATCCCCACCTATTCTGACTCCACGATGACCGGATTCACAAACTACCACTCAGAGTAGAGCTCTTTTCCAGGGGTAGTCTAGCTAGGTAGTTTGACGTTTTTTTTTTTTGCGAAAGTAGGTAGTTTGACGTTGATGTAGAGATGTATTTACGTAGGTGGTGATATCGATTCGGAGTAGAACTTGCGATGCTTTTTAGTATATGAATCATGACGGCTTATGTTGCTTATGTTCCATGTGATCTTCTCAACCTGTGTTACTTGTTTAAATCTTGTTCTTCTTTCTTTATAGATGAAGTAGTATGTAGTGTACTCAGATAGATATCTAGGAGTCTACGATTCATAGCAAACATGCAATGAACAAAGTGGTTGGTTACAAAGGCAGTTGCTTCAAAGGGTTAAATATTAGGGAGGAGGCAGAGGATGACTACTCCAAGTATGTGCTCAAAAAGATGAGGAAACATGAAGTAATCAAGGGTGTAGGTCAGATCGGGTTGAGTGTGCTGAAGAACTTAATACTTCATCTAGTTCGTTCTAATTGTGGTGTTACTTCTACAATTTGATCGTATGCAACATGCATTGCCCACATTGGACAGTATATCGCGTTTCTCTGAGCTTGACGAAATGTATGTGATTTGAATCTAATGTGGTACTATTTGTTATATGTGGGTAGTGATATAATTGCTATATATTTTGTTGCAGGCCTATTAAAAAAACTGTCGAGAGATGCTTTGCCGAGTGCAGAACTTGGTAAAACACGTAATGTCGAGAGCCCATCTCAGCAAAGATGCAATGCCTCGCTCTCTAGTCACTCACATGGCGGCCTCGTGTGCGTTGGACTTTGCTGAGTGGCGGTTGAATGGAGCTCGGCAAACCTATGTATCACGCGACAAGCATCGTCTCCATCTGGGCCATCAAGTAGCTTTATTGTGCCGACTACTCTAAGCAAAGTATTGAAACTCGGGAAAGTGTCCTTTGCAAGGGTGTAAGCTGAGTACCTTATGATGTGAGTTGAACTCAGTAAAGTGTTTGCCAAGTATTAATTGCCCTTTGCCGAGTTTTCTAGGCACTCGGCAAAGCCCATAATTTCAATATATAGTGTTGAGGATGTTGTTTCATTCCGTGGTGAGTGTTGAGCATGGCTGCACTTTTAATTTTCATATGGAATGGTTGTTTTTCAATTTTATTAAGGTGTATTCCACAAATTTTCCTTCCCCAGTTCAAAAATAATATTTAATTATACCATCAAAGATTCACCTGTGTCTCTCTGTGTGTGTGTGTGTGTGTTAACATTGAGAAAATCAACGGATTTAATTGTTGTGGACAGAGAGATTCAAACTGTACATTTTACAATGAAAGGTTATATTAGATGGAGCATAGATCATTCCTTCCACACACAAAAGTTTGTTAAAAAAATGACGCTGTAGCACTGAGTTCTTGGTGAAACTGGTACAGACAAGGGAGTCTTTGACTCGTTGTTCGTATCATCATTGCGGGATTTACTAGATGCCACTCATCCTGTTTGAAAAAGCCACAATCTCAACAAGAACAATTTCATCATCCAGGTTCACTCTCTAGTTACTCACTCTGCTAGTAGCACCATCAGTCGAGGTACCGAGGATTAAGGTCTTACAATTATTATTAAGCAAGCATAATAACGCACTGAGTGGTGCCGGTCGATGGCCACGGACGAGGTCACGCCGGCCAACCAGGCTGACGCATGCAACGGAGGTCGGGGGCCACCGCCCTCGCCTCAGACCAGGAAGCTGCCGTCTCGCTTCCTCACCTCCACCTTGAGAAGGTGGACCTCGCCGGCGCTGCCTTCGCC
>NC_057804.1:513962153-513973898 GCF_018294505.1 Triticum aestivum
TACCAGCCTAGTCGAGGAGTTCTCAAGTATGATCTGGAAGAATTGAAAACTTTCCACGCTGTCCATCTCACGTGTCTCTGCATACATGAATAGATAGCTCAGAGTTGATGCACAGTCTGGCAGAGATTGGGGGAAGAACAGAGGTGGTGTTTAGTTGAAGAAGAGATGGAGCAAGATATACGACCTCCATAACAGGGGGTAAGAACAAGAACAAATGCTGCACACTTTGCCCAGTTCATATATAGGGATCACGTACGCCTCTTAGACGGATCCTAACAACCAACTATGCCATGAATTCCATTCCTCCCTGCACTCTCTCATGGCAAGCTCTAACACCAAATCGATATGGAAAACCCTCTCCAAATCCACGAGGACAAAGAAAGAACAACAGATGGCACGTCACCTTGCTTCGAGCTCGTCTCACCTTGCCTGGTGGAAGCGGCGGACCCCCGGCGTGGTAGAGCGCAGCCGGCGGTGGTGGCCTGGATCACCCCGTCTTGACAACGGCAGCCTGCGAGCGAGGGCGGACTGCTGCTTGGGGTTCTGGCCGAGCGAGAGCAAAGCGGGGTGTAGGAGTAGGACTAGGAAGAAGCAGTGGCAGTTTGCGGAAGGAAGAAAGGGACAGCTGCATTGATCATTGTACCATGTTCCATTTTGGGGGCGTTGGATTACCTCACCGTCGCAGTGGTGCATGTGAAGCAACTGATGCCTAGTGCCCAAAAGTGCATTGCATTGGCGAAAAAAGAAGTGAAGTGTAATGGTGCTTGTGGGCTTGTGGCTTTGCTGCATCCGAGATGGGGTTGCTATTCTCCCTCGTCTTCTTGGTAGGTTGACAGACCAATGTCATGACTCTCTCTCTCGCTCCTTGTGTGCTTACCTAACGTGCGACGTGTTTGCATCTCTGAGTTTGAATAATAATCATTTCCCTAGCTGTTTGAATTCTGAACACATCCGTGTCCCACATGACATAAATTGAAGTATCATGTCATACTGCCCAGAAAAAAAAATAGAGCTGACTACTTGAATTTGCCAAGTAGCCCAATTATAGTGAATGTTAAATTTGAGAAACACCCCTCCGAGAACAAGCTAGGATAGCATGGAGCATGGAGCTATCTAGTCCGTCCGGGTTCGAGTCACGGAGTGATCCATGATGCTTAGAGTTTCTTCTATAAAAATATGCCTCCAAGAGCTAGTCCTGGATCGTCTCGTTTTTTTAGAAGTACCCCTCTGTTTCAAATTATAAGGTGCTTTGGATATTATAATATGAACTAGATACATTAAAACGAGTAAAAACACACACTAAAACATGTCTATATGCGTACATCTGATTTAGAAAAAATTAGAACATTTATAATAGTGTCCCTTTCTTATCAGGCAGAGTGCTTCGTCTAACCTCATGTATGTTCCACCTCCTTATTTCTGTTTTCTTTTTCCTTCTGTCTCTGGTTTTTTGCATCTTTTTTTCTCTCAAAAAACATCTTAACTGTCCCACATTCTATTGACTTATCAAATAAAACGATGTTTTCGTTGGTAAACCAATACTTTTTTTACCAAATAAGTGATTAACAATAAATTCTAAAGTTTATTTAGGTAGATAAATAACGGATAGGGTTTGATAAAATCCTAAAATACATTAATATGGGCGGGTAAATCATAGACTAGTGTATTACAATATTTATATCTCGTTGCCACACAAGGACAATTATATATCTAGTCATATGAAAAGTTATCAGCGTACCATTTGGGTTGAACTTGGAACAGTGCAACTAAAATCATGAGTCATCATATTAGACTTGGATGAAACACGATTCGTCATTTTAGACTGGTTCAACGATTTTGATTGAGATTGTTTGGAATTTGTTTCATCATTCAATTGGGGTGTTCAATTTTGAATCTTGTTCATAGTTTTGACTGGGTCAACAATTTCGATTGAGGTGTCCAATTTTGAATTTGATTCATAATTTTGACCGAATTAATGATTTCTTAAATCAATCGGCAACAACCAGTCTACAAAAACATGAGTCATGCACACCTTATCATCACCTGGCAAACAAGAATCGTCAACAACCGACACTGTAGCATCAATATAGTACAATCAGCGCAAGAAGCTTTAGCACATACATGTGGGTTGATCAGCAGATAACATAGAATCATACGTTCAAAAAAAAAACCACCACAACACCGCATTATTGAAAAAACATACAATATATCTCTCCCACGGGCCAAACCAAATAAATAAAAATAATATGAAATCCCAACAATACAAACGGCGCAACAAAGTGCGCATAACCCTTTTAGTGTTGAAGATCTCAACTATTTCCATATACTGCATGTTTAATTTAGCCTAGAACAAAGTTGATTTTGGGGCAAATTTTCGGCAATAATGTCAAAATGGGCAGCATAACTGCTGAAAAATTCAGCAAAGTGAGCCGAAGTTTGTTTTGAGAAAGAACTTGTATGTGTAACGCAACCCATAACAACGAGTACTATATTCCTTACCAGGCATGAGCATGATTCGATCGTCCAAGAGAAACAAAAAAGGCAATAGGGATAGTCATACGCTGACAGGCCCACATGGGAAGGAGAGCGTAATTTCTTTGCCTTGCAAGGCAGTGTGATGGGTGCCTGGAGCTCGCTTGGAAGTACACAGGTTTTAGAAAAGATATCTTCTGCCATCATGTTGTGCTGGTTCGCTTGATCTCGACTCATCAATGAGCACTGGATGCCTTCTCAAACTCTCCCTCCACGACCCTCGATTACACAATGAAAAACAAATTAATGCTGAGCAAGGAAGTACATTTAGCACTTTTTCCCCTTGGAAAATGAATGAAAATTACACTAAAAATATCCTGAAATGTTCTATAGCAGTGTGAGAATATGAAATTTTCTGTGAAATTATTACAAGCAATGAGAGTTTGCAATGGGGTAGTCACTGAAAAACCTTTCCAGAGAGATATATATGTCGATCATGCGCTGACGACATTGGCACGGGATGTGTGTGTGCGCGATGCATGTCATACATTTGAGATTTGACCATAGCTGCCTCTGCCTCACATCCAGTAGGTTAGGTTAGCTGTGGACGAAAAGCCACCTTATGGAAAGCATTATTGCTCCGAGTTATTCTCTGCCTTGGCAAGGGGGGGTCGATCTTCTTATAGAAGTAGCCCGGATGCAAGCAACCTCACTTGCCCCTTGCCTGCCGCTGCCGAGGAAAATGACATCCAGGGACCACCTCCTCATGCCCTTGATAACACACACACACACACACACACATATGCATCCATCTCTTGCTCTCCCGATCCCTTCCCCAATTGGCAACTCCTTTACGATGCCTGAATTTTTCTCTGAATGTTAAGTAAGTTGATCAGAAGGCCAGCCCATCCACCGCCTGAAACGACATCCACCACTTGAAGCTTCCACCGGCCACAGCCAACATAAACATGGCACCAGCAAGCAACCACTCACCTGCTTGTCGTATCATCTCGTAAGTTCAACGGATTTGACGCCGTTTTGGACAAAGAAATTCAGATTGAACGTTTCTTAAACAGAAGTCAGATGAAATTTGGAGCTCTTCTTCTAGGAGCAAAGTCGGGCAAATTGCTACCAGATCGCAAGATAGACATCTGCACGCGGCAGAAAGTTTTCCAAAACCAAGTGGTACTGGTTAACAATTTACAGTTAACAATCAGAAGATCCCTGTGCTAGAACATAGTGTATTCGAATTCCATGTTTATAATCCAATAATTCAATATGTAAATGTGTTTCTCAATTATAATACCTCTTACCGACAATCAAACTTCAGTAATATTTACAAGATTTTTTTTCAAGAACATGAAGGAGCATTGCATGTCTTTTCAATTAAGAGGAGGAAGGAGCGTCATGAAATTACAACATGGTTACACTGCGATGTTCGCCACGTCGGCATGTGCTATGACCTAATGAACTTGGAAGGCATGGCCGCTGTCTACCCTAGCCATAGACGAGAGGCGGAGCTCGGCTCTGATGAGATTTAAAGTGTAGCTCGGAGGAGAACTCTTGCGCTCGAACACACGACAGTTGCGCTCCAGCCAGATGAACCGGAGTGTGGCCAGGATCGTGGTATTTGTTTGCTTGGAAAGCCTGGCCGTGCGCGCCTTTGCCACTTGCGGCCACCAGTCCGGTAGTCTGCTCGTGCCATCCGGGGTGAAGCGATGCAGGCCCATAGGCAGTAGCATGTGGTACCAAATCTCGCGCGAGTACGAGCAGCCCAGAAGCATGTGAGATGTGTCTTCGTCGTGTTGGCAGCAGAGCTGACACGTCCTAGTGTGTGGCAGGTTCCGCCGGGCGAGCCTGTCAGCCGTCCACAGATGCTCGCGCACCGCCAGCCAGGCGAAGATTTTTATCTCCAGGGGAGCCCCCGCGTGCCAGATCTCCTCGGCGCAGGGCGCGAACTCTCTCCCAAAGAAGAAGGCAGCATACGTGTCGCCGGAAGAGTATCGCCCCGCCGTGCCCAGGCGCCGGGAGAAGGAGTCAGGGGAATCCGAGAGGGACACCCCGTGCACCTCATCCCAGAGCAACAAGAATTCAGCGATCGCTGGAACCGAAGGCGTGCCGCGGATCGAGTCCACCCATGAGTGCCCATGCAGCGCGGTGGCGACTGATTGTTTACGTCCCGCAGGCCTGACGTGCGCGAAAAGATTGGGCGCCCGCTACACCAAGGGGCGTCCATCAAGCCACGGGTCGAACCAGAAGCTCATGTTGCGTCCATCCCCAAGGTCACACCGAAGCGCTGCAGAGCCCAGCCTTGCGGCCTCCACCGAGATGGCAACGCTCAAGCCACCCCATGGTTTGTCCAGCACTGTCTTCTGTAGCCAAAGCTAACGCAAGGGCAGGGCCTGGTTTAACAGACGTAGGTTGAGGACGCCCAGGCCGCCGTAGATTTTAGGCGAGCAGACAATATGCCAGGCGACGAGGCAACAGCCCCCCTTTGTGTCCTCCATACCACGCCAGAAGAATCCTCTGCGAAGCTTGTCGATGCATTTGAAGAACCAGGGCGGCAGGTCAAGGGCCATAAGGTGGAAGATTGGCATCGCCGATAGCCTGCAGTTGACAAGGGTGAGTCTGCCGGACTGACGGAGGTGGCCCGCTTTCCAAGTTGGCAGCTGCGCCGCTATCCGATCGATGAGGGGTTGAAGCTCCGAACGGGTCAGGGCCCGAAGCGAAAGAGGGAGGCCAAGGTATGTGATAGGTAGCGCCTGGAATTTGCAGCCGGCCAGAGCGAGGAGCTGCTGAATGTCTTCCTCCTGACAACGGATCGTGGAGATGGAGCTCTTCAAGAAATTGCACCGCAGCCCCGTGGCCTCCCCAAAGCACTCCAGGAGTTGCTTTGCCGCGTCCATCTCAGCCATCGACGGCCTAAGGAGCAAGATGGCATCGTTTGCATACAATGAGAGCCGGTGGTGTATGCCGCGATCGTGAAGCGAGGCGAAGAGGCCTGCCTCCTCCGCCTTCCTGAAAATCGCCGTGAGGACGTCCATGACGATGATGAAAAGCAAGGGGGAGATGGGATCCCCTTGCCGTAGTGCCTTGCCGTGCCAGAAGCTTTCGTTGGCCATTCCGTTGACGAGAACTTGTGTGCTTGCAGTAGAGAGGAGCGTGGTGAGCCTCTGCCTCCACCTGGGCCCGAACCCGCGGTGAGCCAAAATCTCCAGGAGGAACTGCCATGAGACGCTATTGAAGGCTTTAGCGATATCAATCTTGAAGATGATGGTCGGTACTTTCTTGCGGTGGAGCGAGAGAACCGGTTGCTGCACCAACATGAAGTTGTCGAGGATGGATCAACCCACAATGAAGGCACTTTGTTTCTGGTCAACCAGCTTCGGGATGAGAGGTGCTAGCTCCGCAGACATGGCCTTCACCACGATCCTGGCAAAGCTGTGGACGAGGCTAATGGGTCTGAAATCCTTGATGTCTAGCGCCCCTTCCTTCTTTGGCAGGAGCACGATGAAAGCCTCGTTTAACCGCTCCATGCCTCTGCCATCAGCACCGTCGAAGGCACGCACCGCCTTCATCACCACTTCCTTAATGATGGACCAACAGGATTGGTAGAATCTCGTGGTGAAACCATCGGGTCCTGGGGCCTTGTCTGGTTGCATGCTCTTGATCGTGTTCCAAACGACCTCTTCCGTGAGCGAGGTTTCGAGCGCCGATGCGTCCACGATTGGTAGCCCGAGCGATGGAAGGCACAAAGTGTGTCGCCTGCTCACTGGGACCCCCAGCAGATTTGCGTAGTATCCCCCTGCAAGCGCACACATGCCCTCACGAGAAGATGCCTCGGCACCACCGTCTTTGAGCTTGAAGATGTGGTTTCTCCTCCGCCGGTGGCTGGCAAAGATCTTGAAAAATCTCTCGCTGGCCTCGCCCTCTTTCAGCCACAAGATGCGAGATTTTTGCCTAGCGATCGTCCGCTGGAGCGAGGCCAACCCTAGCACTTTCCTTTTTAGCTCTCGGCGCAGCCAAGCCTCACCGTCCGAGAGCGCCCTATCGTCTAGCGCTTTGTCGAAGCATAGGATGAGTTCATTCGCTAGCAGGATCTGTTCCTTGATATTGCCAATCCTGGACTGGCTCCACTTGGAGAGCGCTTTTGCCGTGGCCTTCAGACGTAGGAAGAGATCAACAAACGGGTTTGCCTTCGGCGGGAGGGAGTGCCAGCTCGCGACCACCACCTCGTGGAACCCGGGGATGGCTGGCCAAAAGCTTTGGAAGTGGAAGCGAGCCTTGCGGTGGAGGGAGACGTTGGTAGCCATAAGCAGGGGGCAATGATTAGAGATGGACGAAGACAGCGCTTGCAGCAGATGATCCGGGTGTCCCGCGTCCCAGTCCGACGTGGAGAACCAGCGATCAATCTTCTCAAGGGTGGGCTGGCGTCTCTCATTGCTCCATGTGTACCTTCGCCCAATGAGACATGATTCCTTGAGCTCCAAGTCATTTAGGAGGCGGCGAAAACGGCCCATCATGCGTCTGTTAAGCAAGTTGTTGTTCTTATCCGCTGCGTCCACTATGAGGTTGAAATCACCCGCCACTGCCCATGGGCTGGCGCATGCCGCGCGGATCATGTGCAGCTCATCCAAGAATTGCGCCTTGAGCGCGTCGTCTGTCGGCCCATAGACAGTGGTCATGGTCCACTGGTTGCCACCCCCAAAGGCCATCTCAATCGTGACTGAGAATTGGTCGATGCGGAAGGCAGGCACCGAGAGCACCGAAGAGTCCCAAGCCACAATGATTCCGCCTGCCGTGCCCTGCGCAGGTAGTGCCACGTACGCATCAAATTTCATGCCCAACAGGAAGGTAATCACGCGTTGATCCACCACCTCTAGCTTGGATTCAAGGATGCACACCACCGAGGCCGCCGCCTCCTCAACGACGCTTCTCAAGGTTGCGCCCCTAGCCGCATTGTTGAGCCCACGAATGTTCCACACAATGATGTTATGATTTGTATTATCCATCGAAACGCCTACAATCCACCGTGTCGGCCCCTTAGAATTCTAGGGACAGCGAAGCCTCTCCGAGAGGCATATCCAGGGAAAAAAGACGCGCTAAGGCGTCGATGCGATGTGGGGGAAGGGGGCTTTGGAAGAGCTCGGCGTATTTCTACAAACAGTCCACCGGGGCTTCATCCTCAATCTCGCAAATGCCCATCTTGGACATCAACACCCGCTGAGCACGCTTGACGTAGGATGAGGGAAGGCGTTGCACGTTCTTTTGAAGCCGTGCGCTGCGGCGACACATCTCCTCCGGGATGATAGGCCTTCTGCGCCGACCCCGCTGCACGTCGGGCAGCGGTAGCAGTGGGGCACGGATGTGCTCATGAATCTGCGAAAGCACCTACTGAAGCGCAACGGGAGGTGGGAACCGAAGGCAGGCAGCCACATGGGCGTGGGGGGCCGAAGCGGGCGACGTAGCCCTGCCCCGAGACGAAAGCGGTGTGTTGCATGGGGGTGTAGCTGGGTGGGGTCGGGCTGCATGCTCCCGGATTGGGGATGGAACGAGCGGACCCGCCTGGCTCGGACATCACGCATGCAACGGCGATGCCGAGGCGTCGAACTCAGGGCCCAAGTCCACCGATAAGCGGACCCCACCGGATCCCGTGCTCCTGACCGACTAGGACGCCGACCAGGCGACAGGGGAATCACGAGACCCTCTGCGCGCCCCTGCCGAACTGCCATGCAGCGCAGCCATGAAGCTGCCCATGTCCGCTGATTGGTCGATGGAGAGGTCAGCGCTTGAGGTGGCCCACAGTTTGTCACCGCCGCCCGAAGCCCCAGAGGAAGCAGGGCCCGACGTGGACCCACCTTTTGCGAGGCGCAGACGCGTGCTCGCCCAGCCCGAGGAGTCCACCACGGTCAAAGAGCGCATGACCTCAGGTGGGCCCAAGTCAGCGCAGACCGGTGTCAGCCTGGAGCCCGCTCCTTGAGGCGTGGCCGCATCATCGCCGCTGGAGCACGCAGGAGGCCGCCGGCGAGTGAACGCCGCCGCTTCCACCGTATCCGCGTAGGTTCTTCTTGGCGGCCCGCCCTCGCCCCGCCCGCCGTGGCCGGAAGGGGCCTCCCCATCCATCCAACGGCCTGGGGAGCTGCGAGGCTCTTGGCTGCGATCCACGTCTGCCGGCGGCGAGGGAGGAGGAGGCGGTTGCGGCGACCTTGGTGAAGAAGAAGGCGGGGGAGGCTGCGGCTGCGCCGGAGCATCTGCGACACGACGAATCTGGATGAGATACCGCAAGGTGCCGGCCTGCCCACTCAGAGACACCCTCGGTGCACGCCTGGGCGGCGCCACCGTCGCCGCCAAAGGAAGGGGTGGCTCTTCAACGAACAGGAGCTTGTGGGTGGGAATGCGACGAAGATCCGCCGTGCGGAGCCAGACACGGAAGTGGGACATGTCATTGCGGCTGGCTGTCTCCTCCGCGACATCCACGACGTAACCAAAGCCGTCCAGGATGACGTCCGCTGTATGCCGCGTCCACGCATTCGCCGGCACCCCGAGGAGGTCGAGCGGCACCAGGAAGGGAAGGTTCACCGCCGTGGCTTGGGCTTGCCGAATCCAAGGGTGGAGCGAGAGCGTGAACCCCGGTCCCTCCACCCTGCCCCGATCCGCCATGCGCCGCCGGAGGAGGAGGGAGTCGCATAGCACAAGAAAGTCCTCCGGGAAGAAGGCCCAGATCGACATATTGCCGGCCCAATGCCGAACTCCGCGTGGAGCGCAGCCGCCGCACTAGCAAGGTCAACGGCCGGCCGGTTGCCGACAACGGTGACCACAATAGTGCGCACGAGCTCCGCCTCCAGCCTCACAATCTCCTCAGAGCGCTCCAGGTAGCAGCAAGATGGCTCCTCCGTCCGCTGCGCCGGCGGGAGACGCACCACCTCCACCCGTGGCGGGAGCCCGGCGAAGGGGACGTCAAAGGCAGGCCCGTCCACCGAGCCCTCGCTGGACGCCTCCGCCACCACCCGGTTCCAGGAGCGGTCCAGCCGGACAGCGCCAGAAGCTTAGGAGGTTCCTTTGTATCATTTGTCTTCCCATACACGCCCAAGAAGCTTAGGAGGTTCACGCAAATATTCTTCGTAACGTGCATCACGTCGATTGCAGAGCGGACTTCTAGGACTTTCCAATATTCTAGCTCCCAGAATATAGATTTCTTCTTCCACATGGCTGCGTGCCCGTCAGCTCCCTTCGGAACTGATTGTCCGCCAGGACCCTTTCCAAAGATGACTTTCAAATCCTTGACCATATCAAATACCTCAGCACCAGTGCGTTCCGCAGGCTTCGGCCGGTGATCTGCCTTGCCGTTGTAATGCTTGCCTTTCTTTCTTACTGGATGAATTTTCGGAAGAAATCGACGATGCCCAAGGTACACGTTCTTCTTACAATTTGGCAAATGTACACTTTCAGTCTCATGTAAGCAGTGCGTGCATGCATTGTATCCCTTATTTGACAGTCCCGAAAGGTTACTAAGAGCAGGCCAATCGTTGATGGTTACGAAAAGCAACGCTCGTAGGTCAAATTCCTCTTCTTTGTGCTCATCCCACACACGGACACCAGGTCTGCCCCACAGCTATAAAAGTTCATCAACTAATGGCCTTAGGTACACATCGATGTCGTTGCCGGGTTGCTTCGGACCTTGGATGAGCACTGGCATCATAATGAACTTCCGCTTCATGCACAACCAAGGAGGAAGGTTGTAGATGCATAGAGTCACGGGCCAGGTGCTATGGCTGGAGCTCTGCTCGCCAAAAGGATTCATGCCATCTGTACTTAGACCAAATCTTATGTTCCTTGCGTCAGCTGCAAAATCTTTGAACTCTCTGTCGATCTTTCTCCATTGCGTTCCATCTGCGGTGTGTCTCAACTCCCCGTTCGACTTACGGTCCTCTTTGTGCCATCGCAACAACTTGGCATGCTCTTTGTTCCTGAACAGACGTTTCAACCGTGGTATTATAGGAGCATACCACATCACCTTGGCGGGAACCCTCTTCCTGGGTTTCTCGCCCTCAACATCGTCACCAGGGTCATCGCCTATGATCTTATAACGCAATGCAGTGCATACCGGGCATTCATTCAAATTCTCGTATTCACCGCGGTAGAGGATGCAGTCGTTGATGCATGCATGTATCTTCAGAACCTCTAAACCTAGAGGGCAGACAACCTTCTTTGCTTCGTACGTACTGGCGGGCAACTCGTTATTCTTTGGAAACATATTCTTCAACATTTTCAGCAAGTTTTCAAATGCCGAGTCAGCTACACCTGCCTGTGCCTTCCATTTCAGCAAATCCAGTGTGCAGCCCAGCTTTTTCAGACCATCATCGCATCCGGGGTACAACGACTTTCTGTGATCCTCTAACATGCGATCCAAATTCTCCCTCTCCTTTTCAGTTTCGCAGCGTCTCCGTGCATCAGCAATGGTCCGACCAAGATCATCAACGGTCTCATCACGTGCCTCTTCTTCACTTCACCTTCCCCTTCACCTTCCCCTTCACCTTCAGCATCCTCCATGAAAGTATCACCGAAATGAGCAAGATAGCTTTCATCGATGAAATCATCCCCTTCTTCATCTTCTTCCATTATAACCCCTCTTTCTCCATGCTTGGTCCAACAATTATAGCTTGGCATGAAACCGTGCCGAAGCAGGTGCAGGTGAACTTCTCTTGAGGAAGAGTAACCCTTCTGATTCTTACAGTCAACACATGGACAGATAACAAAACCCTTCTGCTTGTTCGCATTAGCCACTACGAGGAAATCTTTCAAACCCGTAGTGAACTCGCGGGAGAGTCGGTTACCGTACATCCATTGCCGATTCATCTGCATTATTATAATATAAAATATATAATTAACCATCATGCATTTGTTAAACTAACTAGCTATAAACAATAGAAATTAAACAATGAACAACACACATGCATATTTTATCAATGACACACATGCATGAAAGGTTCAAGTTGCTAACCGCGATCGAGGAGGAAAAAATAAATGAGGAACCTCAAGTGTGGCTCCAACACTTCATATCATGTTTGTTTCACACTCTTGGGGCATTTCATCAAACACCTTGTGTGCATAAGAGGAACCAAAAGCAAACCCACACCCCCTTGTGAAGCTTGTGAAGAGAAGTGGCACCAAATGGCTAAGTGAGTGTGCTGAACTGGTATATATAGGGGAGGAGCTTTAGTCGCGGTTGGCCTGGCCAACCGCGACTAAAGGCCTTTGGGCACCTTTAGTCGC
>NC_057804.1:513974132-513975239 GCF_018294505.1 Triticum aestivum
CTTTAGTCGCGGTTGGCCTGGCCAACCGCGACTAAAGCCCCTCACGTGCACCAGCTGGCCACCGAGCGCCCTGGGCCCAGGCCTTTGGTCGCGGTTCGTCTGCCGAACCGCGACTAAAGACTTCATTAGTCGCGGTTCCTACAGTTTCGCGACTAATGGGGCTGGTCGGAAGCCTCTTTTTCTACCAGTGAGTTCTAGATGGTAAATTCTTGTGGGTTAGAGGCAGGTCTGGAAAGATGCAGATGAAGGTTAAGAGATCACCCAACCGGCTGTACAAGGTGCTACTCAAGACAGCCGTTGGCGCTTCTCATGTGTCATCAACAAAGTTGAGCCCAGAATTTTTCAGACACCAGCAGCAGCAGCCTGACATGCATGGAGATGTCAACAAGAAAGGGGGTGTCGCCCACCATGGCGTCAGCTCACGAGCATCAAGCGCGGACGCGGGCAGCAAAGGCCAGATCAAGTAGGCTACCCAAAATCAGGTGAACATCAAGCGACAACAAGATTAGGGAGTGATTGTTGGATAATCCTGTTGCATTAGCATGTATGTGTAGTGCAGGTTCTAGGTTGCATGGTTTTGTTAGGCGTGTAGCTCGGCTACTCGCTTGCTAGTTTTCTTTTTGCAAATAATCGTGCCATGCAACGTGTGCATGTACACGTCTTGGCTTAGTATTTAGTTAGTTAGATGTGGCCGCCGTTTGTGCTTCGTGGGATGGCACGAATCCAGCGCATGCAGCGGCGTCGCAGCGCAGTTCGGGTGGCCGTGGGATGGCACGTCCGTTATACTCGTTCTCCGCTGTGTTTACGTTATTTTCTGTTGTAACAAAAAGGCAATTTATTTGACCGTATAAATAAGAGATAACAAGAAAAGAGGATGGCAGTTGCGCCTCGCAAAATCCTGTGTGTTCGTCTTCCTCCCTCTCTCGTCTGTCTCCACCGTACTCGCTTGTGTTTCCGGCCTGTGATCCAACAGACGACTGCCACGTGCAGAGCGCGGCTTCACAAGGGTCGGAGTCTCTTACCTTGGTGAGCTCGACAACAACGTATGATCCCTCCTCAAGGCACATGATGGCGGCCCCCATCCCGACGTCGGCACGGCCGTGGTCA
>NC_057804.1:513975601-514010036 GCF_018294505.1 Triticum aestivum
ACAGGGAATTCTTACTGGCGTCGTAGATCAGATAGCCTCCTTTTGAATTGGTGCCGGGGCGGTAAGGACCGGCGAAGAGGGCGAGCAGATTCTTGTCCCCGCTGGCGATGTAGGCGGATTTGACATCTACGCGCGTCCCCGGGGTGGACCTCGCCGGACGAAGTACGCAGAGGGAGGACAGCTCCGGTGGATTGGCGAAGCGGGCATCTGGTTTCATGATCCGCAGGTAGGCGAGGATGGCGTCTCTTCTGTTTTGGTCGCCGATCAACGAATCCCCTCCTGTTTCGCTCGCGTCGTGCTCGATGAAAATCCTGCGCTTGAGCAAGACCCATCTGTTGTTGGTTGAGGCCATGGCAGCTAGTATGGGTGTGTCGATCGGGAAAAACAGGAAGGAGACGATCTAGGTTTAGGTTTAGGCATCTTGGGAGAAAGCAAAGCTTGCAGGCATCGGACCTTCGCTTGCTGATCGTACGAGAGCAGTGCATGCCGACCTGCATACTTGGGTTAGAGAAATTCTAAAGGGACTGAAAGTGAGAATTAGGAAATTAAAAAAAATAATTGGAGAGAGTAAAGTGTGGCCCACTGAATACGGAATCTCGATGTCGTCAGAAGGAAATTATTGTGTTAAGTGAAAATATCTTGCATCAAGAGGAAATTTTCTGGTTACAAAGAGGACAGGCGAACTGGTTGATACACGGGGCGGCGTCAGGTGATCGGTAAGTGGCAAAGGGAAGGAAGGACGGGGATCCATTGGACGGTGGATATAACGACGAGATACAAACCAAGAAGAACCGGGGCTCATGGAGCTGGCGCTCGGTGGGCCGGCTCGACTATAGAAACACACGAGAAACAAGGGTTTGTTGCTTAAAAAAACAAGAAACAGGGGTTTATGCCCGTTTTCAATCTTTTCCTCAAAACAATCTGGAAAACATATGAGCTACTCAATCTGTACTTTATTTTAGGACACATTAATCGAAATCCTGTCACAAAGAGTCGTATGTTTTGTCGAAGATGTTTTGTCCATGCCACAAACTTTTCACATTATTGTGAATGTTGGTTTCTATGTTGCTATGAATTATCTCAACTACTTGATTACACCAATAAGGGTTGGTTGTGTATGTTCAATTGTTTGCTAGCTAGCTACATGGGCGAGTTTGAAATGTTGCAACATTTTCGCCTCTCTCTTTCACAAGCCTTAGGGAAAATGTGGCAATGAATTGCACAAGTATAGAAAACAATGTTGCGTGAGAGGTCCCATTTTGTAATGATTGGACGTTCCAGATATCATTTATGTGAGGTCCAGTGGCAAGGGATCTTAGGGATGTGACCTATGTGGTGATAAAATCACCTACTAAAAACTCACATATACCTTCTTTAGGGTTGCAATATTATATGGGGATTTTCTAATGGCTCCAATAGGTAGCAGATCGACCTCCGGGGAAAAAGTACGAACCGTCCCCGCGTCGTCCTCACGGGTGACTCGAGCGGCTCCACCGCCGCCAGCTCTAGGCTCCGACCTCGCCGCTTCTCCCCTCGCTGCTGCTGGCCGGTGCCGCCTGGGCAAAGCCCTAGTCAGTGGTTGGTGGCACGGGTCCTGCGCGCCCTCGTTCCTCCTGCTCAACCTTGCCCTGGCGCGGATCTCGCCTCGCTGCATTAGGTGTGCACTGCTGCCGCTCATCCTGCCCTCCTTCCCAGCCGTGGGGATCCTTATCCTGAGCTACTGGGCGCCTCAGATTTGGACCTCGAGTGATGTTGCAGGTGGGGCTACGGTGTCCCTGCTTCGGCCTTGATCCGCCGTGGGTGTTCCTTCCTGGCGGCGCCTCCGGGTGTGCTGCCCAGATCCGATGCCCCGGTGTTGATCCGGTAGTCTGCTGCAGTTCTCCAGCGATAGTTCCCTGGTCGATGGGATTGGGAACGGCTCTCCGGCGTGGTTCCGCCATTGGTGTTGGATCGTGTGACCACTCCGACATGGTGGCGGCTATGCTGCGGATTGCAGTAGCCATTGAAAGGTCTTCGCGAGAATTTCTTTCTCCAGATCTAGTGGTTGTCCTGATAGTGTAAGTGCATCTAGTGCCCCTTAGTGATTTTGGTGTATTAGAGACTTAGGTTAAGGGACTGATGCGTTTGTGAGTGTACACATGCCTATAAGTCGATGAGGAGTTTGATATTTACAGAGAAAGTCGACCCCTAAAAATGAAGTTCTTCATCTGAAGACTTTGTATTTCTCAAGACTTTCTGAAGACTTTGAAAGTGAAGAAATTGGTGTGACCTTGAAGACTTGGTAATCATTCGAGGAACATGAAGCGTGAAGACTTTTGTTTTTATAGTTTTATTTTCTCTTTCTTGAGTCATAGGAATCACCGTACTGTTAAAGGGGGTCGAGGAAATACTAAGGAAAAATTTCCATGTGATGCTCAACTCAAAATCCTACACCTATCAATCCCTTCGAGTGAAGCCATTGGAAATCTCTCATAGTTCAGTCATATTCTTCAGTGACAGAGACGAAGTTTTTCTGGTCCCTGAGAAATTTGTTCTGACTGAGGAGTTAGGAATTCGCCAGTGCGGATTGCCTACAAAGTGAGGACATGATAGCCCTGAGGTATTTGAGAGTCAAATATTCCGACCGTTGTTGTGCTATGTGATACGTCTCCAATGTATCTATAATTTTTGATTGTTCCATGCTATTATATTACCCCTTTTGGATGTTTATGGGCTTTATTTTACACATTTATATCATTTTTGGGACTAACCTACTAACCGGAGGCCCAACCTGTATTGCTGTTTTTTTGCCTATTTTAGTATTTCGAAGAAAAGGAATATCAAACGGAGTCCAAACGGAATGAAATCTTCGGCAGCGTGATTTTTGGAACGAACATGATCCGGAGGACTTGGAGTGCAAGCCAAGAAGCAGCCGAGGTGACCACGAGATAGGAGGGCGCGCCCCTTGTCTCGTGGGCCCCTCGGGCGGCCACCGACGTACTTCTTCCTCCTATATATACCTACGTACCCTGAAAACATCCAGGAGCACCACGAAACACAATTTCCATCGCCGTAACCTTCTGTAGCCGCGAGATCCCATCTTGGAGCCTTCGCCGGCACTCTGCCAGAGGGGGAATTGACCATGGAGGGCCTCTACATCAACATCCTTGCCCCTCCGATGAGTTGTGAGTAGTTTACCACAGACCTACGGGTCCATAGTTATTAGCTAGATGGCTTCTTCTCTCTTTTTGGATCTCAATACAATATTCTCCCCCTCTCTTGCGGAGATCTATTTGATGTAATCTCTTTTTGCGGTGTGTTTATCGAGATCCGATGAATTGTGGGCTTATGATCAAGTTTATCTATGAATAATATTTGAATCTTATCTGAATTCTTTTATGTATGATTTAGTTATCTTTGCAAGTCTCTTCGAATTATCGGTTTGGTTTGGCCTACTAGATTGATCTTTCTTGCCATGGGAGAAGTGCTTAGCTTTGGGTTCAATCTTGCGGTGTTCTTACCCAGTGACAGAAAGGGTTGCAAGACACGTATTGTATTGTTGCCATCGAGGATAACAAGATGGGGTTTATATCATATTGCATGAGTTTATCCCTCTACATCATGTCATCTTGCTTAATGCGTTACTCTGTTCTTTGTGAACTTAATACTCTAGATGCAGGAAGGAGTCGGTCGATGTGTGGAGTAATAGTAGTAGATGCAGGCAAGAGTCGGTCTACTTGTTATAGATGTGATGCCTATATACATGATCATGCCTAGATAATCTCATAATTATTCGCTTTTCTATCAATTGTTTGACAATGTGTTGTTCACCCACCGTAATACTTATGCTATCTCGAGAGAAGCCTGTAGCCAAACCTATGGCCCCCGGGTCTATCTCTTATCATATTTGCTTCCAGTCTACTTTTATTTGCATCTATATTATAAAATACCAAAAATGTATTTATCTTATTACTATCTCTATCAGATCTCACTTTCTCAAGTGTCCGTGAAGGGATTGACAACCCCTTTATTGCGTTGGTTGCGAGTTCTCAGTTTGTTTGTGTAGGTGCGTGGGACTTTTGAGGAGCCTCCTACTGGATTGATACCTTGGTTCTCAAAAACTGAGGGAAATACTTATGCTACACTTGCTGCATCACCCTCTCCTCTTCGAGGAAAACTAATGCAAGCTCAAGACGTAGCAAGAAGGATTTCTGGCGCCGTTGCCGGGGAGGTCTTCGCTCAAGTCAAGACATACCAAGTACCCATCACAAACCCATCTCCCTCACATTTACATTATTTGTCATTTGCCTCTCGTTTTCCTCTCCCCCACTTCACCCTTGCCGTTTTATTCGCCCTCTCTTTCCCAATCTCCCCCTCTCTTTTCGCTTGCCTTTTTCCGCTTGCTTGTGTGTTGGATTACTTGTTGCCATGGCGCAAGATAATACCAAATTGTGTGATTTCTCGAACACCAATAATAATGATTTCCTTAGTACTCCGATTGCTCCGCTCAATGATGTTGAGTCTTGTGAAATCAATGCTGCTTTGCTGAATCTTGTTATGAAAGATCAATTTGCCGGCCTTCCTAGTGAAGATGCTGCTACTCATCTAAACAACTTTGTTGATTTTGTGTGATATGCAAAAGAAGAAAGATATAGATAACAATATTGTCAAATTGAAGTTATTTCCGTTTTCTCTTAGAGATCATGCTAAAGTTTGCTTTTCGTCTTTGCCTAAAAATAGTAGTGATTCTTGGAACAAGTGCAAAGATGCTTTTATCTCTAAGTATTTTCCTCTCGCTAAGATTATCACTCTTAGGAACGATATTATGAATTTTAAACAACTTGATCATGAGCATGTTGCCCAATCTTGGGAAAGAATGAAATTGATGCTTCACAATTGCCCTACTCATGGTTTGAATTTATGGATGATTATACAAAAAAATTATGCCGGGTTGAACTTTGCTTCTAGAAATCTCTTAGATTCAGCCGCGGGAGGCACATTTATGGAAATCACGTTAGGAGATGCTACAAAACTTCTTGATAATATTATGGCTAGTAAAAAAGTGCATGCTATTGAAGAAATCAATGTTTTGAGTGGAAAGATGGATGAACTTATGAAATTGTTTGCTACTAAAAATACTCCTCTTGATCCCAATGATATGCCTTTGTCTTCTTTGATTGAGAATAATAATAAATCTATGGACGTGAATTTTGTTGGTAGGAATAATTTTGGAAACAATGCCTATAGAGGAGATTTTAATGCTAGACCGTTCCCTAGTAATCCTCTAATAATTATGGAAATTCCTACAATAATTCTTATGGTAATTTTAATAAGATTCCCTCTGATTTTGAGAATAGTGTGAAATAATTTATGATTTCTCAAAAGAATTTTAATGCTTTGCTTGAAGAAAAATTGCTCAAAGTTGATGATTTGGCTAGGAACGTTGATAGACTTTCACTTGATGTTGATTCTCTTAAAATTAGATCTTCTTCTCCTAAGCATGATATCAACGAGTCTCTCAAATTAATGAGAATTTTCATTGATGAGTGTAAGGAAAGAACCGCTAGATTGCGTGCTAAGAAAGATATCTTTATAAAAGTGTGTTCTTCTAAGTTACATGAAAATAATGATGAAGATCTTAAAGTTATCGATGCGTATCCTATTAGATCTATGTTTTGCAATATGAATTTTTTTGATTATGGGACTGATGATGAATCAACTTTGCCTAGAAGGCATCCCAAGAATTCGGAATCTTTAGATCTTGATGCTAAATTTGGTAAAAGTGAGATTGGAAAGGTCACAACTTCAAATAACATTGAACCTACTATCTCGGTTTTCAAGGAATTTGATTATGATAATTGTTCTTTAAAAGGTTGTATTTCCTTGTTGCAATCCTTTATTAATTATCCGCATGCTTATAGTCAAAACGAAGCTTTTTACCAAACATATTGTTGGTGCCTTGATGCAATCTTTTGATGAAAAAATTAATTTGGAAGTTTCTATACCTAGAAAACTTAATGATGAGTGGGAACCTACTATAAAGATTAGAATTAAAGATTATGAGTGTTTTGCTTTGTGTGATTTAGGTGCTAGTGTTTCCACAATTCTGAAAACTTTATGTGATATTCTAGATTTCCATGATCTTGATGATTGCTCGTTAAATTTGCACCTTGCGGATTCCACCATTAAAAAGCCTATGGGAAGGATCAATGATGTTCTTATTGTTGCTAATAGAAATTTGGTGCCCGTAGATTTTATCGTTCTTGATATAGATTGCAATCTTTCTTGCCCTATTATTCTTGGTAGACCTTTCCTTAGAACGATTGGTGCGATTATTGATATGAAAGAAGGGAATATTAGATTCCAATTTCCTTTAAAGAAAGGCATGGAGCACTTTCCAAGGAAGAAAGTCAAATTACCTTATGAATCTATCATGCGTGCTACTTATGAATCAAGTGCCAAAGATGACACCCGTTAGATCTATCTTTGCTTTTATGCCTAGCTAGGGGCGTTAAACGATAGCGTTAGTTGGGAGGCAACCCAATTTTTATTTATGTTTTTTGCTTTTGCTCCTATTTAGTAATAAATCTTGCATCTACTCTCTGTTTATATGTGTTTTTATCTTTTAATTAGTGTTTGTGCCAAGTAGAACCTATAGGATAAACTATGATGATAGTTGATTTGATTCTGCTGAAAAACAGAAACTTTGCGCTCACGAGCAAAAATTCAATAAATCACAGAAACGTGATTTTGCATTGATTCTTTTTGCTGCTGATCGATAGACAAATTGTACAATTCGTCCTATTTTGGTAGGATTTTTAGTGTTCCAGAAGTTTGCGTTAGTTACAGATTGCTACAGACTGTTCTGTTTTTGACAGATTTTGTTTTTCGTGTGTTGTTTGCTTATTTTGATGCATCTATGGATAGTAAAATAGTTTATGAACCATAGATAAGTTGGAATACAGTAGGTTTAACACCAAAATAAATAAAGAATGAGTTCATTGCAGTACCTTATGTGTTGGTTTTGTTTTCTTTCACTAACGGAGCTTATAAGATTTCCTGTTGAGTTTTGTGTTGTGAAGTTTTCAAGTTTTGGGTAAAGCTTTTATGGATTATGGAATAAAGGGTGGCAAGGGCCTAAGCTTGGGGATGCCCAAGGCACTCCAAGATATTCAAGGATAGCCAAAAGCCTAAGCTTGGGGATGCCCCGGGAAGGCATCTCCTCTTTCGTCTTCGTTCATTGGTAACTTTACTTGGAGCTATATTTTTATTCGCCACATGATATGTGTTTTGCTTGGAGCATTGTGTATTATATTAGTCTTTGATTTTTAGTTCACCACAATCATCCTTGCTGTACAAACCTTTTTGGGAGAAGCCTATTTTATTAGAATTTTGTTAGAATACTCTATGTGCTTCACTTATATCTTTTGAGCTTGATAGTTTTGGCTCTAGTGCTTCACTTGTATCTTTTAGAGCACGGTGGTGCCTTAATTTTGAAGAAATTTCTAGTCTCTCATGCTTCACTTATATTATTTTGAGAGTCTTTTAGAACAGCATGGTATTTGCTATGGTTACAAAATTGGTCCCAGAATGATGAGCATCCAAGTTGGGTATAATAAAAATTATCATAGGAAGTGAATTGGATGGTATGATCAATTTGATACTTGATAATTGTTTTGAGATATGGAGGTAGTGATATTAAATTCATGCTAGTTGGGTGATTATGAATTTAAATAATGCTTGTGTTGAATTTAGCAAGTCCCGTAGCATGCACGTATGGTTAAAGTTGTGTGACAAATTTGAAACATGAAGTGTACCTGGCTTGTGCATCCTTATGAGTGGCGGTCGGGGACGAGTGATGGTCTTTTCCTACCAATCTATCCCCCTAGGAGCATGCGCGTAGTACTTGATTTTTAATGAATTATAAATTTTTGCAATAAGTATATGAGTTCTTTTGACTAATGTTGAGTCCATGGATTATACGCACTTTTTCCTTTCCGCCATTGCTAGCCTCTTCGGTACCGTGCATTGCCCTTTCTCACCTTGAGAGTTGGTGCAAACTTCGTCGGTGCATCCAAACCCCATGATATGATATGCTCTATCACACGTAAACCTCCTTATATCTTCCTCAAAATAGCCACCATACCTACCTATTATGGCATTTCCATAGCCATTCCGAGATATATTGCCATGAAACTTTCCACCATTCCATTTATCATCATCATGACATACGTTACTTTTGTCATATTGTCATTGCATGATCATGTAGTTGACATCGTATTTGTGGCAAAGCCACCATGCATTATTTTTCATACATGTCACTCTTGATTCATTGCACCATCCCGGTACACCGCCGGAGGCATTCATATAGAGTCATATCTTGTTCTAGTTTCGAGTTGTAGTTCATATATTGTAATCAATGAAAGTGTGAGCATCATCATTATTAGAGCATTGCCCAAAGAAAAAAAAGAATAAAGGCCAAAAGAAAAAAAAGAAAGGCCCAAAAAAAAGAAAAGAAAAAAAGGAAAAGAAAAAAAAAGAAAAAGAAAAAGGGCAATGTTACTATCTCTTTTTCCACACTTGTGCTTCAAAGTAGCACCTTGTTCTTCATGTAGTGAGTCTCATATATTGTGCTTCAAAGTAGCACCATGTTTTTCATATAGTGAGTCTCATAAGTTATCTTTTTACTAGTGGGAATTTTTCACTATAGAACTTGGCTTGTATATTACTACAATGGGCTTCCTCAAATGCCCTAGGTCTTTGTAAGCAAGCAAGTTGGATGCACACCCACTAGTTTTCTTTTGTTGAGCATTCATTTATAGCTCTAGTGCATCCGTTGCATGGCAATCTCTACTCCTCATGTTGACATCAATTGATGGGCATTCCATAGCCCGTTGATTATCCTCGTCAATGTGAGACTTTCTCCTTTTTTGTCTTCTCCACACAATCCCTATCATCATATTCTATTCCACCCATAGTGCTATGTCCATGGCTCACGCTCATGTATTGCGTGAAGGTTGAAAAAGTTTGAGATTATTTAAGTATGAAACAATTGCTTGGCTTGTCAACGGGGGTGTAGAAGTTGGGAACATCTTTGTGTGACGAAAATGAAGCATAGCCAAACTATATGATTTTGTAGGGATGAACTTTCTTTTTTCATGTTATTTTGAGAAGACATGATTACTTTGATTAGTGTGTTTGAAGTGTTACTACTTATTATGTCATTATGAACTTTTATTTTGAATCATTTGGATCTGAACATTCATGCCACAATAAAGAAAATTACATTATAAATTATGCTATGTAGCATTCCACATCAAAAATTCTCTTTTTATCATTTACCTACTCGAGGACGAGCAGGAATTAAGCTTGGGGATGCTTGATGCGTCTCCAACGTATCTATAATTTTTGATTGTTCCATGCTATTATATTACCCCTTTTGGATGTTTATGGGCTTTATTTTACACATTTATACCATTTTTGGGACTAACCTACTAACCGGAGGCCCAGTCCGTATTGCTGTTTTTTTGCCTATTTCAGTATTTCGAAGAAAAGGAATATCGAATGGAGTCCAAATGGAATGAAACCTTCGGGAGCATGATTTTCGGAACGAACGTGATCCGGAGGACTTGGAGTGCAAGTCAAGAAGCAGCCGAAGCGGCCATGAGATAGGAGGGCGCGCCCCCCTATAGGGCACACCCCCCTGTCTTGTGGGCCCCTCAGGCGGCCACCGACGTACTTCTTCCTCCTATATATACCTACATACCCCGAAAACATCCAGGAGCACCACGAAACACAATTTCCACCGCCGTAACCTTCTGTATCCACGAGATCCCATCTTGGAGCCTTCGCCGGCACTCTGCCGGAGGGGGAATCGACCACGGAGGGCCTCTACATCAACATCCTTGCCCCTTCGATGAGTTGTGAGTAGTTTACCACAAACCTACGGGTCCATAGGTATTAGCTAGATGGCTTCTTCTCTTTGTTTGGATCTCAATACAATGTTCTCCCCCTCTCTTGTGGAGATCTATTTAATGTAATCTCTTTTTGCAGTGTGTTTGTCGAGATCCGATGAATTGTGGGTTTATGATCAAGTTTATCTATGAATAATATTTGAATGTTCTCTGAATACTTTTATGTATGATTGAGTTATCTTTGCAAGTCTCTTCAAATTATCGGTTTGGTTTGGCCTACTAGATTGATCTTTCTTGCCATGGGAGAAGTGCTTAGCTTTGGGTTCAATCTTGCGGTGTTCTTACCCAGTGACAGAAAGGGTTGCAAGACACGTATTGTATTGTTGCCATCGAGGATAACAAGATGGGGTTTATATCATATTGCATGAGTTTATCCCTCTACATCATGTCATCTTGCTTAATGCGTTACTCTGTTCTTTGTGAACTTAATACTCTAGATGCAGGCAGGAGTCGGCCGATGTGTGGAGTAATAGTAGTAGATGCAGGCAGGAGTTGGTCTACTTGTTATGGACGTGATGCCTATATACATGATCATGCCTAGATAATCTCATAATTATTCGCTTTTCTATCAATTGCTCGACAGTAATTTGTTCACCCACCGTAATACTTATGCTATCTCGAGAGAAGCCTCTAGTGAAACCTATGGCCCCCGGGTCTATCTCTTATCATATTTGCTTCCAATATACTTTTATTTGCATCTTTACTTTTTGCATCTATATTATAAAATACCAAAAATATATTTATCTTATTACTATCTCTATCAGATCTCACTTTCGCAAGTGGCCGTGAAGGGATTGACAACCCCTTTATTGCGTTGGTTGCGAGTTCTCAGTTTGTTTGTGTAGGTGCGTGGGACTTTTGAGGAGCCTCCTACTGGATTGATACCTTGGTTCTCAAAAACTAAGGGAAATACTTACGCTACACTTGCTGCATCACCCTCTCCTCTTCGAGGAAAACCAACGCAAGCTCAAGACGTAGCACTACCGCCAGCTGTCCCAAAATATCTACCCACCTAATGGTCATATCAGACAAGGGCATTTATGTCTTATCATGTCGGGCTGCTCCCTAGGCTATAAATAGCCGCCCCTACAACCACTAGCTGGTTGGCTGCTCCGAGAGAAACTGACACTTGTCAATTAAGAGCAACCCATCCTCCGAAGACTTTGAGCGAAAATCATCAAGTGAGGAAAACCCAAACCCAAACCTACAAACCCCCTAGTGATTGAGCATCACTGAAGAGATTGATCCTGCGTGGATCCAATGCTTGTTTCCTTTGAAGACTGTGCTTCTTCCAGACGGTTAGGCGTCAAGGTCTAGAGCATCCAAGAGGAACTATGGATCGCCGAGTGACCGAGTTTGTGAAGCTCCGGAAGTCACCTAAAGACTTACCATGAGTGATTAGGCGAGGTCTGTGTGACCTTAGCTCAAGGAGAATATGGTGAGGACTGTGTGTCCGGGACTGGGTGTCCTCGAGTTTAAATACTCAGCCGCTCCAACCAGATGTACAACTGAGACAACAGTTGGAACTGGTCTACCAAATCATTGTCTTCACCGAGCTTACTGGTTCTATTTCCTCAACTCTTTAATTTCCTCATCTCTGTTGTTGTGTGCTTGTTCATATCTGTTTGAAGACTTTGACTGAAGACTTTCTCAATTTCCTCAGTTCAATTTCTTCAGTCTGTCCATCTTCATCTTGTGTTATCCCGTGTTTACGCTTTCTGTACTCTGTGCTTGTCCTCATTTCATCATGATGACTATGCATGTGTTCTGCTATGTTTACTTTTGAGTACTTATTCCGCTGCAAGTAGTTCTTCATTTAGGAATTTCCTCACCAGCAAATTCCTCAGTGAAGAATTCATAAAAATCGCCTATTCACCCCCTCCTCTAGTCGATATAACGCACTTTCAATTGGCATCAGAGCAAGGTACTCCCTTGTTCTGTGTGATTTTGGTTTAACCGCCTAGAGTTTCAGTTATGTCGACTGCAGGATTGAGGAACGTATCTTGTCCCATCTTTGACGGTCATGAGTATCCTCGGTGGAAGGCCTTGATGAAGAAACGACTCATGGCTATGGACAGCGAGCTGTGGACCGTCACTGAGATCGGTCTTACCGATCTATGCAAGATGGCGGAGGTTGATGACATTCGCAAGTACACGCTACTCAACCTCACAGCAAAGGATGTCATCTGCTCCAGTTTGTCCCGAAATCAGTTCAGGAACGTCATGCACCTCAATCACGCGAAGCTAATCTGGGATCGTCTTTCTGAGGTCTATGAAGGTCATCGAACCCGTCATGATCCTTGGTTTGAGGATTATAAGGACTCTCTCGATGCGATGACATTCGAACCAGGAATCATCATCCTCTACACCTGCCTCATGGCAAACAGTGCGAAGGTAACCGAATGCTATCTATCCGAGTCCAGTGATGATGAATCTGGTGATGAATTTGGACCTAGCTATGTCAAACTTGCTTCCCTTGCCACTAAACAACAAAGAGCTTTGGAAAAAGTTCAATACATGCTAAATAAGAGCGATGATATGTTGGGTGAAGAAATGGATCAGTCAAAAGCTTTGGCTGAAAGTCTTCAGAGACTTCATTCCAAGTTTGACGACCTTCAAGGTCATCATAACACTTTCTTATCTGATCACGAGAAGCTCTCTTTTGAACTTCTTCAAAGAAAGCTAGATCCTGAAAAGCTAAGAGTGAGTTATGAAGATCTTCAGAAGGAGCGTGATTCATTACTAGCTCAACAAATCAGTGCTACTCAGGAAGAATTTGATCCGCCATGTCTGAAGTGCATTGAACATGAATCTGCTAATTCTTCACCTGAATGTTCAAATGCTTCTAATGTTACAAATTCTTCACCTGTCTCTGCTATCATTAATTCCTCATCTGAGGACATTGCTAGTATCACTGATGATGCAGGACTGAAGGAATTGTACATGACAGGCATGTACAAAAGCCTCAAAGGGCATCAGACTCTTTGTGATGTGCTTAAAAAGTAGATCCTCAACAGGAACCCTAGGAAAGAGGGTATTGCCTTTGAGAGGAAACTCAATGCTGATGGAACATATTGGAAGCCTTAGCAGTACCCCAAAACCTCATGGGTTGCTGCAAAGGGACCTCCAGTTGATCCATCCAATTTATTTGGCTTTACATGTGAATCTCCTCACTCTTCTAATGAGTCATTTGACTCCAACTATAAACTGTTCAAGAATCAGAATGGTGAAGTATTTGCTAGATATGTTGGCACTAACTGCAGGAATGGTTCCCCTATGAAGAAAATCTGGGTTCCCACAAGTTATCTTGAAAGTCTTCAGCTGAATGTCCTCATGACACCACCAGTGAAGAACAGGAACCCCAGATCCAATTCTTCATATGGACCTAATTCTTCACATGGATCCAATTCCTCAAAACTATCAAAATCCTCATATGATCATCATCATGCTAACTCTTCAGTTTCGTAGGGTAGAGCTAAGGGCTATGAATATGAGCATTATTCTTCAAATCATTATGTTCATAAGTCCTCGAAGAATTTCTCTGCTTATTCATATGCTTACCCTAACCCCTCTTATGTGAAACGAAGCGGACTGGCTTCTATGCCACCTTTCTCATATGGTGCACGCAGAGTGATGAATTCTTTGCCACCCCTTCAGATGTGGGTGGTGAAGAAAAAGAACTAATGTCTTATGCAGGGTCAGGTCTCCAGACGTGCTCAAAACGTCTGAAGAATTTGCTGGAGACCTGAATTTTCCTGAAAGGACGCGGGCTAATCATGAAGAAATGAACTTTCATTTCACACGTCCTCATACTCATTTATTTGTGCCATTTCTTGATGAAATTGATCTGATGATATTGATGTCATATTCTTCACTAATGAAGTATATGAGTTTGTAAGTTGCACTAATTCATCTGCAAAATGATCAACCCAAAGCAAACGAGTGGGTCCTCGATAGTGGATGTACGAATCACATGACTGGTGACAAGAATCTCTTGATGGACACTCCTTTATCACCGTCACATTTGAAGCATATCATCTTCGCTGACAAAGGCAAAAGTCAGGTATTGGGTCTAGGTAAGGTTGCGATCTCAAAGGATCGACACATGGACAAAGTCATGCTTGTCGAGTCCTTAGGATACAACCTCATGTCTGTCTCAATGCTTTGTGATCTTGATATGGTTGTTGTCTTTGGCAAATATCGTTGCATTGTGATCATGGAAGCTGACAATTCCAAAGTCTTCGAAGGCTTTATGAGAGGAGACATGTACATTGTTGATTTCTCTACAGGACCACAACCGGCCGTGTGCTTACTTGCAAAAGCTTCACAAGGCTGGCTATGGCATCGACGACTTGGTCATGCTGGCATGAGGAATTTGCGCACGCTTGCGAAGAAGAAGCATGTCATTGGCATTGAGAATGTCAAATTCCTCAAGGATCACTTATGCGAAGCCCATGAAGCTGGAAAGATGACCAAGGCCAAGCATCCAGCGAAGACTATAATGACTACCACTCGACCATTTGAATTGCTTCACATGGATCTCTTTGGTCCTAATCATTATTCTGATGTTACAAATGATGCATCTCTATATGGCTTTGTTATCATTGATGATTATTCTCGTTACACATGGGTGCACATTGTCACTTACAAACATGAGGTGCAGGAAGTCTTCAAACGATTTTCCTCGAGGGCTTCAACCAACTTTGGTGTGAAGATCAAGCACATCAGAAGTGACAATGGGACTGAGTTCAAGAATTCTGACCTTGATGGCCATCTTGATGAACTTGGTATTACTCATGAGTTATCTGCTCCTTATACTCCTCAACATAATGGCGTTGTGGAGCGCAAGAACAGAACCCTCGCTGAAATGGCTCGCACTATGCTTGATGAATACAAGACACCTCGTCGTTTCTGGATTGATGCAATTGATACTGCGTGCCACATCATCAATAGAGTATATTGTCAGGACCCCGACTCAATGCCACATCGATCTAGCATGTAACACCTCATATCACTTTGCGGCCTCACGCACGGTATCCCCACGGGTGTCGCCTTACCTTTGCCCGGGACCGTTTGCGCCTTTTGGCACACGTATATGATAGTGTCGCTAGCATCCATATGATAAGGAGCTTGGGCTGACATGGCTAGTCGTAAACCCAAAGTGGCACAAACTTACAGGGACAGGCATCCATGACCCAGCATCGAACGTGTCGGTCATTAGCGAGTGAATCCAGGCTGTAGCACTGGGCTAACAGGACTCCGGTGAACCGGGCTGTAGCGGGCTAACAGGACTCCGGTATTCATCGCGTGACATTTCCCCGAAGGGACAGACACAGGAACGAAGAAGGACACATGCCGGCCAGCCTAAGTGTTCTGGAGCAGTAGCACGCTACCATGGCTCAGTGGAAGCACTAGGAGACATTTCCCGGTAAGAGAGGCTACTAAGGATAAACAACTAGATAGTCAGATCCCACACATTGCAATACACATTACACGTACGCATAACATGCAAGTATGTGCTGTACAACATGGTATCACAGCATAACTCAACAACTCATATAGATAAGGCTCAAAGAGCCATCATAGCATTTATTGCAAACAGGGGTTACAAGACCCATCATACAGAGCATACAAGCAACAAGCGGAAGCATTACATGTCTGAGTACAGACATCTACAAATGAAAAAGGCTGAAGAGCTTGACTATCTACAACGTCCGATCAAGATCGTAGCTGAGGCGCAAGCTACTTGTTGAAGTCCACGAGAACACTAGTAAGACCGAAGTCTCTGCTGCAAAAATGTAAATAAAGCAACATGAGTACAAAGGTACTCAGCAAGACTTACATCAGATCCTATCATACATGCATTTGTATCAAGAAGGTAATGTGGGGTTTAGTTGCAGCAAGCCAGCTTTGACTCTATGGCTATCCTGTTCTACGACTACCAGAACTTCTTTGAGGTGATAAGGCGCACACGAGTCCACTAATCACCCCACAATACACTACTATGGATTCATCCCCGTCTCCCTACGAGAAGGCCATCCATAGCACTCACACTTGTCTTGAGCATTTTAGAGTATCCACTTCAAGTTGTCTATGTACCATGTAAGCATCCAAGAAGTCCATAACCGCGGACCCGGCTATTCGAATAGATCATGTTAACCCTGCAGGGGTGTACTTCTTCACACACGCTCTCGCCACTTACCGACATGTACACGTCATGTATCTCGGCAACCTTCAAGCGGAAGCCTGGCGAGGGTGTCGGCCATGACCTGACTAACCACACAAGACTCTAATCCAGGTTTATCGCCTATTCGGGTTCCATCCGCAAGGAGATCCGGCCGGGGTGTCGCTCACGGCCCCAAACGATGTGAGCAGGGTTCCCAAGCCCACCATCCGGGTGCCACTTGGTACACCGTGCCACCTGTGCCTAGTCTGTCCCAAGCCCACCCTGCCGGGTGCCACTCGGTAGAAAAATAGCACTACCTACAAACATCAGAAACTAGTTGCGACTCCTGGACAGAGATCAAGTCGGTTAATAAGTCGAGAGAGTCAATTAAGGATCCCAATGTGTGGTAGTATCGAGTCATTGGACAACATACATAGAACTCAGTGCTTAAGGATGGTTCCAGTGAGACAACCCACCATGTACTCCTACATGGCCTCTCACCGCTACCTTTACCAAATCGTGTTCACACACTTAACTCTCAGCATCAGAACATAGCACTATACTCCAATTCATTCCCAATGAATCAGACCTGACACACTCTAAGCAATAGCAGGCATGGCATGGTAGGAACACAACAATGGCTTCAATCAACTCCTACACATGCTAGTGAGTTTCAACTATTTACTGTGGCAATGACAGGTCATGCAAAGGAATGGGTTCAACTACCGCAGCACAAAGTAGCAGATGAATCGTTGTTGTCCTAATGCAATAACTGAGAGCAGGAGTGAGAGAGTAGGATTGTATCGGAATGAACAAGGGGGTTTGCTTGCCTAGTAGATCAATAGGGGGGCACTGCTCCTCAGACAGGTACTCTGGAACACTCTCCGGAGCAGAACCTATCAAGAAGGAACGGTGTCGGCAATCAATACTCAAGCATATGCAACAATATGATGCATGAACATGGCATGAAGATGTGATGTTGTTTGAGCTAATGCAACTAGCTGTTATTTGGATGGAGTCCATTTGAACCAAAGATTCAAATGTAACTCCAAGTTAAGCTCTTATATATGCCATTTACATGTTTTCACTTATACAGCATGTATAAGTTGGTTTGTCATGCATGAAACTAGTACAGATGGAAATATTGCATTTTTCTGATAATTTTTCATATATAAATTATTTCAATCTGAGCTACGGTTGAATTTCTATGAATTTTTGAAGTTTTGGGCATTTTCTGGAAATTCCTGAATAAGAATAAATCCAGAAAATTGCATTACTGCGTCAACATTGAGTAAGCATGACATCAGCAAGTCAACTGCGGCTGACTGGGGTCAAACCTGACGTGTGGGGTCCACACGTCAGTGACACGGGGTTAAACAAGGGGTTATTTGCTTAATTAAAAGGATTAGGGGGCCGGGGCCCACTGGTCAGTGTCAGTGGTTAATTAGGCGGTGATTAGCACTAAGCTAATCACCTGGCCGATAGGGCCCACCGTCAGGCCGGCGAGGTCATCGGCGGCGACCTCAGGACGCGGCGGCGTCCGCGTTATAGGCCACGAGGGCGGTGGCTAAGGGCACCGGGGCGTAGCCCGGACTCATCCGCATCCAGGGGAGCAGACGGGAAGCCGCGGGGGCGCCGGAGCTCGCCGGAGCGGGGCTCGCGGCGGCGGTCGGAGCTCGGCTCAAGCGAGCGCGCGGCTACGGCGCACGGGGAGGCAGGAGAGGAGGGGAATCGACGCGGGAGGGCTCACAGGGGACCGGAAGAAACGACAGCGAGCTCGGGGGAGGCGCTGACGGCGGCGAGCGGCGACGGAGATCCACAGCGGCCGGCGGTTGAAAAAGGCGTCGAGGACGGCGTTGCAGGGTGCTACAGCTTGTTTGGCTCGTCGGAGAGGGCGAGGGAGACGCAGTGGAGCTTCTGGGCACGACGGAGGGGCGAGGGGACGGCGATGGCCGCGGTGGTGCTCGTCGGCGGCGACGGGTGGCTCTCGGGTGGCTGTGGGAACGCGAGGGGGAGTAGGGAGAACAACCAGAGAGAGAGGGGAGAGCAAGAGGGGGGCTCGTGCGTGTCTCCTGGCGTCTCGAGAAGGGTCGGGGAAGGAGAGGAAGCAAGCAGGGAGGTGGCCACGGCGATTGCTCGCATGTCGACACGCCTCTGCCTACTGGCAGAGGTTGAGGACGACCGCCTCGCCCTGGTGGGCTGGGCCTTTGCTACAGTAGCAGGCCGCAGGTAAGTCAGGTGGGCTTCTCTTTCTCCTTTCTGTTTTGTTTCCTTTTTTTATTTTTCTGACATTTGTTTTGATTTAATAAAAATACTAAATCATTTTATTTTCTTATGCCAATTTTTGTAGGAACTAGTGGTATTATTCCAGAGCTCCCCAACAAGTGGCACAATTTTTGGGCATATATTATATATATAACAAATATATATCCAATGCAAATATTTATGCATTAATTCCAAATGCCCAAAATAAATACTTATGGGCTCCTAAAAATATTGGTTTGATTTTTATATCTGTCCAATATTTTCAGAGAGCAACATGAGCATTTTCTTGGACCTTTTTGGAGCAATTTTTATCTGGGTCATTTCCAGAAATGAGTCTGAGGGTTTTACAAATCCTCATTTCAGATTTAAATGGAATATAAACATGATGCACAAATGACTAGCTAGTCTAGGTCATACCAGAGCTAGGGATGTGACATATATCTTCACAAATTCTTCAAGAAGACTGCCTATGAACTCCTCACTGACAAGAAACCCAATGTGAGTTACTTCAAAGTCTTCGGTGCTAAATGTTGGATTAGAGATCCGCATCACAATTCTAAATTTGCAACGAAAGCACATGAGGGTTTTATGCTTGGTTACAGAAAGGATTCGCACACCTATAGAGTCTTCAACAATGTTCTTCACAAGGTTGTTGAAACTGTAGATGTGCGGTTCGATGAAACTAATGGCTCGCAAAGAGAGCACCTACCTTCTATGATAGATGAACCAGCACCTGAGGATTCTATCAAGTTCAAGGCTACTGAGGATGTCATTCCAGAACGTGATGTACGTCGAGCTGGCGCACCTGAAGAAAATGGTGCTGAAGAAAATGCTCCTGAAGGAAATGCTTATCAAATTCCTCAAAGACAACCCACTCGTCCTCGCATTGCTAACGAAGTGCAAGTCGAGAAGATCATTGATGACATTGAAGCACCAGGTCCTCTCACTCTCTCAAAGGCTTCACATTTATATAACTTTTGTGGGCACTTTGCTTTTGTCTCTATCACAGAGCCCACTAAGGTAGATGAAGCATTTCTGGAGTCTGAGTGGATTCAAGCTATGCAAGAAGAATTACATCAGTTCGAGCTCAACAACGTCTGGGAACTGGTCAAACATCCAGATCCTCGCAAGCACAACATCATTGGCACAAAATGGATCTACCGAAACAAGCAAGATGAAAATGGCCTTGTGGTGAGGAATAAGGCACGACTTTTAGCTCAAGGCTACACACAGGTTGAGGGTATTGATTTCGATGAAACTTTTGCACCTGTTGCTATACTTGAGCCTATTCGCATATTACTTGCTTACTCTAACCATCATAATACCACTTTATATCAAATGGATGTGAAAAGTGCATTCCTCAGTGGTAAGCTTGAGGAAGAAGTATATGTTGCTCAACCCCTAGGTTTTGAAGATCCAAAGAATCCCGACAAAGTATTCAGACTCAACAAGGCCCTGTATGGCCTCAAGCAAGCCCCTCGGGCATGGTATGATACTTTGAAGGAATTCCTCATGAAGAAAGGCTTCAAACCCGGTTCACTCGACCAACCTATTTTCACTAAATCTTATGATGATGAATTATTTGTGTGCCAAATATATGTTGGTGATATTATCTTTAGCTGTACTGACCAACGCTATAGTGATGAATTTTCCTATATGACGAGTGAAGAATATCAAATGTCTATGATGGGAGAATTGAAATTCCTTTTAGGTCTTCAAATTCATCAACAATGCAATGGCATATTCATATCTCAGGAGAAATACCTCAAAGATGTATTGAGGAAATTCGGCACGCAAGACTGCAAAGGGGTCAAAATTCCAATGCCCACAAATGGCCATCTATGCACTGATGAAAATGGTAAAGACTTCGATCAAAAGGTATACCGCTCCATGATTGGCTCTTTATTGTACCTATGTGCATCTAGGCCCAGATATTATGCTTAGTGTTTGCATGTGTGCCCGATTTCAAGCTACACTGAAGGAATCACACCATAAGGCTGTGAAGCATATTCTTCGATATCTAGCTCACACACCAACACTTGGATTATGGTATCCCAAGGGCTCTTCATTTGATCTCATTGGATATTCAGACTCTGACTATGCTGGCGATCGCGTGGACCGCAAGTCAACATCAGGCACATGCCATTTCCTCGGACAATCTTTGGTCTGTTGGTCCTCGAAGAAACAGAACTGTGTATCACTCTCCACTTCAGAAGCTGAGTACATTGCTGTTGGATCATGCTGTGCTCAATTACTATGGATGAAGCAAACACTCAAGGACTATGGCATCAATGCGAGGAATGTGCCCCTCTACCGCGACAATGAGAGCCCTATCAAGATTACTCATAACCCAGTTCAGCACTCGAAGACAAAGCACATCCAGATTCATCATCATTTTCTTCGTGATCATGTGTTGAAGGGTGACATCTCCATCGACCACGCTAGCACTGAAGATCAACTGGCCGATATCTTCACTAAGCCCTTAGATGAGAAGAGATTTAGCAAGTTGCGGTGTGAGCTAAATATCCTAGAATCTTCGAATGTTCTCTGAAATGGACACACATCCTAACACTTATGCTGACTTGATGACTTAGATGCGCAACACACGAAGTAACGTTTTTATTCAATCAATGAAGACTAACCCTCTAAGTGTGAAGAAATTAATGAAGAAATTGATTCTCAGAGCCCTATGACAATTGTACGCGGTGTCTGAAATCAGCCTTCTTATACGGTGGGTTACGCCACCAACCAAAGTTGAAAATCTTCAATTTGAATTTTTCTTCTTTTTTGAAATTCCTCAGTTTTTCAAATTCTTCAACTTTGCATTTGTCTTCACTCTTTCCAGTGTTGATCTTCATTTGAATATATATATATATATATATATATATATATATATATATATATATATATGAGTTTTATGTCCTCTACAACATTCACTTATTGCTATTTCTTGAAGTTGATTTCTTCTGCTAAGTGAATGTGATTGGACCCTTCCCCCTCTATGCTAAACTCAACCCACTCTATTCACAAATTCTTCATGTGCGTTTTAATTTGAAACTTGTTCAAAATCTTCACTGTGTCCATGACAGCTGAAGAAATTGCGAAGGGAAACTTAAAATAATCTTATCTTAATTTTCGGCTTTGCCGCTCAATCCGTTCCGTATCCCATCACAATACTTATCCATTCACCCACGATCCTATAAGATCACCACCTCACAGTACGTGGGTGACACATGTCACGTGAATGAGAAGGGCCAGGGGCACGTTCGTCCGAAATCTTCGGGCGTACAGTTTTTCACCTCCGCTATAAATACCTCTGCCTCTTCCTCACTTCACTTTTACTCCGCTCGACCTCACTCTCGCTCGAGATTCCCTAAACCGTAGCGCCGCCGCTACTTCATCGTCATCGGTGAGGAAGAGCTTAACTGCGTCGACCTCGTCGCCGTCGTACTCGTGCCGGTTGCGGATTTCTTCACTCTGCCACCGCCGTAGCCGTCTTCCTTTGCCGAGTTAGGGCGTGGAAGATCTGAACGGACGAACTTCACTCCTACTCTTCCAAGTTCGTCATGTTCTTCACTTCGGGTAATTAAAAGTTACTTTTACTAACCTCTTTGATTCATGTGTTTTTTTGAAAATCTTCAAAGGTGTTTATTCTTCAAATCTTCACACACTAAACACCTCACATGTTATCTGTTCTTGATTCGTTTCTCTAAGCAATGATTTTCTTCAAGATTCCTCAATTGTGTGGATTCTCAAATCTGTACAACTCTGGAACCTAAGATAAAGAACGCTTAGTGAAATTCTTCAAGACTCATCTAGTCAAATTCCTCAAACCTATTCTTTTTGAAAATCTTCTGAGAACGCATATGACCTCTCCAAATTACTCGCAACTATACTCTGTTCACAGGTACAAATGTCCGCTGCTGAATCACTAGGTTCTCATCGACTTAACTCATTTGCAGCGTTCCTTGAAGAAAAGTTGCATACCTCTTCAGAAACTTCAGTTGTTCATATTCCTTAGCTGAAGAAAATGGGCGATGGTAAGAAGCCACAGAAGGGAGGAAAGAGGCCTGAGGTAAATACTGTGTTTGAAATCCCTGAGGACATTTATGCTGGGTACTGCACACCCCCTGAGGAAGATAGAAATCAGCGCAAGGTGCGCATTCAAAAGATAGAGAGGAGATGGGCACGAGAATGGAGGGAGTACATTTATGTTACTCCCAAGTACATGAAGAAATTCGCGCTCAACCCTCCATGCTCAAAACCTCCATTGGCACCTGGCCAACTGGCAGATCCCACCAGCCTCAAGCGCAGTGAGGACTATGCTGATGAATGGGCAAAGCGCCAGGCCAAACTGGCCAAGCAAGCAAAGGAAGCAGTGAAGAAATTGAATGCAGACTCTGCTGCTGCTGCTACCGCTACTGAGGCATCTGCTAGTCAGCTGAAGAAGGCGATGCCAAAGAAGCCTGCTCACAAGTCAAGCGCTTCTTCTTCAATGCCCTCATGACCAAGCTCCTCAGCAATGCCCTCAAGGCCAGAATCTTCAAAGCCCTCACGGCAAATTCCTCAGTCTGCTCCTCCTCCTCCAAAGTCCTCAGCTCCTCCGACAAAGTCTTCAGCTGCTCCAAAAAAATCCTCGGCACCTGTGTATATTACCACATGCCAAAGGACCACATGCATCTCAATTGCCTCAGGAGCATCTGCAAGTTCCTCAGCTGCACCAAATTCCTCCGCTGGCCCCTCTCTGCTGAAGAAAAAGGCCACTGCTGGACGAGGCCTTCGACCCAGTCCTCACAAGAAGCAGGTCGTCTTCCAAGTTCCCTCTGATGAAGATGAGGCTGATGATGAAGAACTTGCTGAAATCATCAGAGACAGGCAAGCCAGGGCCGCTAGAGCCAAAGGTAGCAACGTGCCACTCCTGTTGGATCCAAAGTTGATCCTTGACTTCATTGACTTATGGCACAAGGACCCTAACACACCTTTGCCGGAGATGAATCTCACTCCTGGTCAAAGTCATGTTTTGACTGCCTTCATTGAGGAAGAAAAGTGGGAATTTGAAGAAGGCAGAAAGCTGAAGAAAGCGCAATACAAGAAACAACGCTACCTCAAGGACAATGTCCTCACTCTCACCCCTGATCAGCTCCTTGCCTTGCAAGCTGAAATCAAGCAATTGAGTGATGAGTTCGATTGCTACTACGCTGATTGGAAGGGAGCCAAGGTTCGGTTCATCAATCTGACGAAGAAAATCACTTCAAGTGCTGCTCCTCCTGTGCACATTGAAGTTTCACCAGCTGAAGCATCTGCTCAGCCTACTGAAGAACATGCCAGCACCGCTGATGACAATCAGGCTGCTGAAGAAAATGAGAGTGCCAGGGCTAATGACTCGATTCCAGCTGCTGAAGATATTCCCAGGGCATCCACTAGTGGTGCGCCTGAAGAATATGAAGAAATCAGGGCAACTGCAACAGTTGCGCCTGAGGAAAATGATCCAAAGTCCTCTGCACCTCCTGCTCCTACCCCAACTTCGATCCTTCCATTTGCATTAGATGCAAAGAAGACCAAGGCTGCAGAGCGTGCAGCTGTGAAGAAAGGGAAGGCATCAGCTTCATCAGATTCTTCAGCTCCGAAGAAAATGAAGCCTTTGACTAGTTCAACTAAAAATCCAATTGATGTCATTCATGTCTCTTTCATGCCATCAAAGGACCTTGTTCCGTTTGGTGAAGATTATGTGATTCCCGAGGAATCAGATGAAGAAACTCCTTCTGCTGCTTCAACATAGCAGTTGGATGAAGAAATTGAAGTGGATAGAATCCCTTCAACCCCAGTCGTCTCCTCACCTATGCCTCAGTTCACTGCTGAAGAGGCAGGTGTTGAAGAAATGGAAGATGAGGATGTGGACATCGGCTGTACCACGCCCGTGCTTAATGATGAGTTTTGGGAAAGTCAGCACCCCAACTCTCCGGTGTTCACTCCACTCCAAGAAATTCCTCAGTCCCCAGCTACAACTGAAGTGCAACTGGGATCTGAAGAACCTCATGCAACCCCGTCCATCCATGAAGAAATTCCAGCCACTAGTGCTGAAGAAAATGTAAATGAAGAATTGAAGACCCAGGCTGAAGCTGCAGAAGAGCCTGAAATTCCTCATCCTGAGGAACCTGAGATTGCGATTCCTGAAGTGGTGATGCAACTGACTGACACTCCTCAGCCCAAGCCAAAGGATCCCTTCTCAAAGAAGCAAAAATTCACGGCTGATGATTTCTTAGGCGAGCGTGTATTCTTCACTGAATTCAATCCATGTGACAATGCTCGTCTTAGAAGGAAGCGCTTCTGGACTGCCAGCCAGGCCAACTTCTATTCCTCAGTGCTCTTCAACAAGGACAAAGTATTCGACCACGAGCACATTCCTCACGTGGACATGGAATCCATGCCTTGCTTCACACAAGTCCTCAGCATGATTCATGATGCAGGCTTGCTCAACTTCTGCTCTAACATCGTTGACTGGAATAAGAGCTAATTCTCCAGTTCTATGCGATGCTGCATATCACTGGTGAAGCAAATGACATCAACACTTGGGTGTTGGACTGGATGACCGAAAACACTCACTACAAGGCACCAGCCTCTGAATTGCTTCGTGCCTTGCCACTCAGTCCTCCACCTGAAGGTGCTCATTGTCTGTATGATGAGCCTGAACTCACTGCTCACTGTATGCAAGTGCTCATGAAGCCGCTGAAGCCTGGTCAAGCCCCAAGGACCAAATTCCTCGTGAAGGAATTGCTCTATGTGCCAAGAACCATCTATTGCATACTGACGAAGACTATGAGTCCTATCAAAGGCCATGACTCATCAGATGAAGAAGTTATCGGGATGATGAAGAATATGCTATTCAACATAATGCATGGCATCCCCATAAACTATCATGATTTCTTCATGAGGACTCTCACAAATGTTGCACTTTCACCGTTTGAGCTGAAGCCTTATGCTCCATGGATCATGAGATTCCCCAGATCAAGGTCTTCACTCAACTACAAGGCTGATTTTCAGAATCACCTCAGCTACTTGCCCCCCATTGAAGTCTTCAAGCGGACAATCTCCTCATCTGATGAGAAGGTCAAGTCACCAGCCGTTATCGATGAAGGCATTCGTCCATTGGATGGTCAGTTCCGCAAAGCTGCATCTTACTCCACCAATGATGACTCTGCCACTCATGATTCTGCTGCCAATGATCCCAAGTCAAGTCCTCAAGCTACTACTCCTCGTGTGATGACTGACCGTGAACTGCTTATAACTCTTCACCAGAAGGTGGATCGAAACCACAAATGGGTTAAGCGTCAGTTTGGTTCTATTCTTCACAACATGACCCCTACACATAATGCTGTGAAGAAAAACCATTACTACCTCCATGAAGTTTTTTATCGCACCTGGGCTATTCTGTCACATCTCTATGGTGAAGAAGATCTGAAGCAAATGTGATTCAAGGAAGATTTTGACTGGTCTGCTCCTCCTCCGAAGAAATTCAAGAAGGTCAAGGTTCCTTCCTTGGTGGCCAGTTCATATTCTTCATCGCGCGACACGGACGAGTATGAAGACTTGGACGACACTGCGGCAGGCCCTACAACGGCTCTAGACCCCAACAACGCTGGCGCTCCTCCATCTTCATGATATTCTTCAGGGGCGTTAGTCCTCATTTTCAACCCTTTTGGTAATTCGATGACAAAGGGGGAGAAACTTGAGTTAGACTTCAAGCGGGTCTATCATATATGGGCATTTTTTGCAAAGTTACAACTCTTGTTCTTCTCATGACTTTGCTGGATCGAGTTGTAATCTTAAACTCTATGGTGGCCTGATACTTTTGCTGTGTTCTTCTGCATGCTTATTCCTCATCAATGTTAATGCACGCATGCTGAATTACATCAGTCACCATATTTCGTCATGCATTTCAAATTGTTCATATTATATGTCAAATGCGTGTATGAATTACAAGATATAGGGGGAGATCTCCATGATTATACTCTTCAAGTGTGCATTGCTTCAAAAGCGAATTCCTCACTATGCACATCTTCAGGGGGAGTTCTTCTATATCTTGCAATCAAATTCCTTAATATCAGTATTTACACTTCATATGTTTATCCCCGTTGAAAACTTAACCTATATTGTCATCAATCACCAAAAAGGGGGAGATTGTAAGTGCATCTAGTGCCCCTTAGTGATTTTGGTGTATTGAAGACTTATAGGTTAAGGGAATGATGCATGTGTGAGTGTATACATGCCTATAAGTCTATGAGGAGTTTGATATTTACAGAGAAAGTCGACCCCTAAAAATGAAGTTCTTCAACTGAAGACTTTGTATTTCTTAAGAATTTCTGAAGACTTTGAAAGTGAAGAAATTGGTGTGACCTTGAAGACTTGGTAATCATTCGAGGAACATGAAGCATGAAGACTTTTGTTTTTATAGTTTCATTTTCTCTTTCTTGAGTCATAGGAATCACCGTACTATTAAAGGGGGTCGAGGAAATACTAAGGAAAAATTTCCATGTGATGCTCAACTCAAAATCCTACACCTAGCAATCCCTTCGAGTGAAGCCATTGGAAATCTCGCACAGTTCAGTCATATTCTTCAGTGACAGAGACGAAGTTCTTCTGGTCCTTGAGGAATTTGTTCTGACTGAGGAGTTAGGAATTCGCCAGTGCGGATTGCCTACAAAGTGAGGAACATCATAGCCCTGAGGTATTTAAGAGTCAAATATTCCGACCGTTGCTATGCTACACGCCAGCTGTCCCAAAATATCTACCCACCTAACGGTCATATCAGACAAGGGCATTTATGTCTTATCACGTCGGGCTGCTCCCTAGGCTATAAATAGCCGCCCCTACAACCACTAGCTGGTTGGCTGCTCCGAGAGAAACTGACACTTGTCAATTGAGAGCAACCCATCCTCCGAAGACTTTGAGCGAAAATCATCAAGTGAGGAAAACCCAAACCCAAACCTACAAACCCCCAAGTGATTGAGCATCACTGAAGAGATTGATCCTGTGTGGATCTGACGCTTGTTTCCTTTGAAGACTGTGCTTCTTCCAGACGGTTAGGAGGCAAGGTCAAGAGCATCCAAGAGGAATTGTGGATCGCCGAGTGACCGAGTTTGTGAAGGTCCGGAAGTCACCTGAAAACTTACCACGAGTGATTGGGAAAGGTCTGTGTGACCTTAGCTCAAGGAGAATACGGTGAGGACTGTGTGTCCGGGACTGGGTGTCCTCGAGTTTAAATACTCAGCCGCTCCAACTAGATGTACAACTGAGACAACAGTTGGAACTGGTCTACCAAATCATTGTATTCACCAAGCTTACTGGTTCTATTTCCTCAACTCTTTAATTTCCTCATCTCTGTTGTTGTGTGCTTGTTCATATCTGTTTGAAGACTTTGACTGAAGACTTTCTCAATTTCCTCAGTTTAATTTCTTCAGTCTGTCCATCTTCATCTTGTGTTATCCTGTGTTTACGCTTTCTGTACTCTGTGCTTGTCCTCATTTCATCATGATGACTATGCGTGTGTTCTACAATGTTTACTTTTGAGTACTTATTCCCCTACAAGTAGTTCTTCATTTAGGACTTTCCTCACGAGCAAATTCCTCAGCGAAGAATTCATAAAATTCGCCTATTCACCCCCTCTAGTCAATATAACGCACTTTCAAATAGTGAGATGCAAGCTATGAACGATGATTTGACGCTGAGGATATGGTGGTGCAGCGGCGATGGTCACATCGCATGTAGCTACTGGGATCGAGGAAAATTGGTGTTGACAACGCATGGTGACTTTGATGGTGGTACTACTTGAGCACCCGGTCTTGAGCTCTGAGGTGAAAACCTAGGTCTAAGCCAAGTTGGTTATACCTGGCAATGGCGATGTTTTGGCGGCGTGACCTTGTTGGAGGCATTGCTCGGATACGGTCAGACCGATTCTTCAAGGTGAAAACCTAGAATCTAGCCTTTTATGGTTGGATCCGGTGACGGCAGCGCTTGCTTATCACTTCCTTCCTAGGCGTTGCTGCTGAAGAACCTTGTCGTCCTCGTGGTGTCATGAGAAAGTTGTTGCGGATAAGGTCATTGCCATAGTTTGTCCATTGCGGATTTGATGCTTTGGGTTTTTATTTCCATGCATAGGCATATCTTTGGTTTTGTATGACTTTGCTATTTGCTTATGTGTTTTTTCTTGTGTGTGTTGATGTTGGCTGTGTGCATCCTAACACTAGTGTAGAACTGGGCTTTAGTGTCGGTTTGTAAGAGCCTTTAGTGTCGGTTCTACAACCGGCACTAAAGAGTGGAGACTAAAGCCCCCCCCCTTTAGTACCGGTTCGTCACGAACCGGAGCTAAAGTGCCAACACGTGGCACGGGCCAGGTCCGGGTGCTGGTAGCCCATTAGTACCGGTTGATAACACCAACCGGTACTAAATGTTTGGGACGGGGGGTTGGTTTTATTTTCCATTTAATTCTTTTTTGTTTGCTGGTATTTTACGATACTACAAATTGTAAATGTTATGCATATATATAAATAGATTTTCTCGTCCATAGAACCGCACATATATATAAATATATATCATCAAATGTCTCACAACCAACACCATTAATTATTCACACATACACATGTATATACGTATACAATTTCTCCTACATGTTGCCTTGGTGCCTTCGGAGCACGATGACAAGTGGTTCATGGGGGCGGTAGCGGGTAGTAGTATTCTCCTTTGGGATCTATGACCTGGTCGAGCAAAAATCCCGCTATTTCCTCTTGAAGTGCTAGTATGCGGTCCGCTGGTAGGAGCTGCTTCCGCACCTCTCTGAACTATTAAGAAGGAGATCAATATGCATGTGTATTAGTTGTGTGACTAGATATTGATAATGGTGTGAATAATGTTCTGACAAACGTACCCATTCCTGTCTTTGAGATCTGCTCCTTTCGGATGCCATCATGCGAATGTTCTCGCAAACGTAGAATGCACACAGATCATTCCCCTGCGCCTGCTTCAGGGCCTTTACAAGAATGGAATTGAATCAGATAATGATTAATCAAGCATGATAATTAATTAATGGTATTGAAACAAGAATTAAAGAGATGGTAGCTAGCTAGCTAGCTAGTACTACTTAATTACTTACCTTTGGTCGATACCAAAACAACTTTTTTCCCCATTTGCCTGGAGTCACCTTGATGAACTTTGCCCAAGCCCTGCCCGCCGGCAAAGAAAATTAATAAAGGGATTATTAAATAGTTCATATCAGGAAATGACGAACTAAATAGGCCAAGATATAGTTAATAATGATTGAAATTACCTATTGACTATCCCATTCACTATGGTGTAGTCTTTTTCTTCTTTAAGTAGTGAGTCTAGTACTTCAACTGTTCCTTTGTCAACTTTAATGTCTAACAAGATCTAGTGGAAACTGCATGCACACACGTTTGCATGTCTTAATTAAGCGGGCATGTGCATAACACTAATCAACTACTGTAAACCCTATACACTTAATTATTAACACCTAGCTAGCTAGTAAGCAAAAACAGAATTTGTAGTACAAGACAATGTGACTCACAGGAAGTTGTAAGGAAGTAGTATATCTTCATTGGTATTGAGGCGCTTGAAGAACTCTAGCATGCTTTCCTCTACACTTGCTTGATAAATTGGAAGATTCCATGTGTACTCATTAATGGTATTTGGGTCAATGAACCTAATGCCATAGCATCCAGATTTTTTCATTTCATACATCTTCATCCTGCATATAATACCACAGAAAAGAATGTAGTGAGGATAATTACATGTAATGATTGATCAAAATGATCACTACAACTAGCTTGAGACTTAAATTACAGAAAGAAATCACTTACAAACAATAGCAACTGATGATAGATTTGTCGAGTGCGTCTTGATTGTATAACTGAAATAGTTCTGAATACTCAATGGACAGAGCTTTATCATGGAAGTAATGCTCCTCCTTGACATTCACCATGAGGGACACTCGATTGGAAATCTTGGTAATGTTCATGTACCATTGATGCAATTCATACATTCTCGTTGGGAGGTTCTTGACCTTGTCTGGCTCGACCAAAGGTTGGCCCCGGACATATTTCCATTTTATTTCCTCCTCTCTAAGCGGAGGCATGGGCTTGATTCCGAGGAGTTGTCCAACAGTGATCTTGAGCATTTCAGCCTGCATTATATACTCCTCGGTTATTACCACATCGCCCAACTGGGGAACGTTAACGATTTGCCCACAATAATATTGGGCACGCGTACTCTCATGTGTTGTTGGCACAACAAGCGGGGGGATCGATTGCGCCGCCTATTCTCCCAGCTGGGGAACGGTTTTCCCACATTTTTTGCGAGCTGCTTGTTGGCTCGAGCTCGAACTCGCTTCCTTCTGTAGCCGTGCTCGATGTAGCTTCCTGATTTGGCGCTCATAGTCTGAGTCAACAGGCTTGGGAGCTGGTGCTCTAGCCATACGAATGAAGTGGTCAATATCTTCCTCGGGCACTTTCTCCCTTGGCGGCGGTGCCGGATTTCGGTCCAAAATTGGCGTCCACTTGGGCCTGCACTATGGCTGTGTTTTGCTCCTCGGTCATGTCGTAAGGCCTCTGAGGAAGAGGAGCGAGGCTTGGACCATATTTATATCGCTTGTCTCTGCCTGTACTTCCTGTACTACCTTGACTCGTACCTCTACGCACCATAGCTGCGGCGTGTCTCTTCTGCGATTGCTGAGACGGCAGAGATGGCTGACATGGCTGACGCTGTGCCGGACTTGAAGCAGGAGGAGTGGCCTGACGTTGAGTCAGACTTGAAACCGGAGGAGTGGCCTGATGCTGTGCCGGACTTGAAGTAGGAGTCTTCTTACGCGTTCGGGGACTTGGAGGAGCTGGCGGACTTCGAGGAGGAGTGGCCTGACGCTGAGTTAGACTTGAAACCGGAGGAGTGGCCTGACGCTGTGCCCGACTTGAAGCAGGAGTCTGCTCACGCGTTCGGGGACTTGGAGGAGGTGGCGGACTTCAAGGAGGAGTCGGCTCACGCGTTCGTGGACTTGGAGGAGCGGGAGTCTGCTGACTCGGTGGCGGACTTCGAGGAGGATTCGGCAGATGACGCGGTGTCGGTGGACTTCGAAAGATGATGCAATCCTTTCTCCATAGGATGATACGATGTATGGCCTCTCCCAGTGTGCGCTCGTCTTCACCTCCAAGAATGTCAAGCTGTAGCCCCGAATATGGGTCCACCACTTCATCAACCAAGACACGAGCATAGCCCTCTGGAATCGGGATGTAATGGAAGGTTGCTTCGGGGGTAATCGTAAAAGTAACTCTGTCTGCCACCTTCAAGGATATGTTCTTCATTTCGAAGTGTAGCTCACAGTTAGTGTTCTCTATGATGTCATCCACAGGGTATGTATCCAGCAGTGTGTCGCCTGGGGCAGAACCAATGTTGCTTCTCGGCATGGATGGGACGGTGCTATGCAATGCTGGATGATCATCTGCTTGCTGCTGCCGCTGCTGAGACCCCCTTTCCTGGCTAAGTGTGTCGATCTGCTGCTGCTACTGCTGGAATTTGAGAGCCAAGTCAGTGTGCCTTGCTTCAAGGCCTTGAAGGCGTTCTGCGTCCTGCTTCCTCTGCTCCTCCTCCAGCTTCCTCTTCTTCTCCTCCTCCATCTTCTTTCTTGCATGGGACCTGTAGTCATCGTTCCATTCCGAAAAGCCCTCATACCAGGGAATAACTCCCTTGCCTCGTGTTCTTCCCGGGTGTTCAGGATTTCCCAGGGCACGTGTAAGCTCGTCGTTCTCTTTGTTGGGCGTGAACACCCCCGTTCGAGCTTCTTCTATTGCGTCAAGTATCTTTTGTTCGGCTCCTTTTAGACTTGCCTTCTGCGAAACCAGGCCTGTCTTTGGGTCCAACGCTCCCCATGCGCATAGAACCAAGTTCGGCACCTGAGGGGCCAGCTCCTAGTAACCGGAGTGACCTCTGCATCCTCCATCTCTTGCTTAGACTTATCCCACTTAGGCATTCCCACCACATAGCCACCTGGATCCAGCCTATGGAACTGCCTCTTTTTTGCGGCATTGGCCTTGTTTTTTATCGACCATTCCTTAGATAATTCTGATTCCTTGAATTTCATGAAATCAGCCCAGTGTTCTCTTTGCTTCTCCAGTGTTCCCGTGAATTCTGGAGTCTTTCTTTCTGCAGCGAGGTAGTTGGCCCATACAGTTTTCTTGTGGGTGTTGAATGCAATTGCCATCTTCTTAAGAGCAGCGCCCTTGACTTTCTCCACATCTGCTTCAGTGAAATAATCTAGTAGGGTGAAATGTTCCATCAGAGATTCCCAAAGGTTTTTTTTGCTCTGTCGTCGACCCAAGTAAAACCTGGACGTTTAGTTTTTGGCTCTTTCCATTATTGAATGGAGATCGGGAGTTGGTCCTTCACAAGAACTCCGCACTGACGAGTGCACTTGTTCGCAATGTTCTTAGGCATGAGGGGTTCGCCACTAGGTTTGACGGAGTCGATGTTGTACTTTACACCTTCCTTCAACTTTCTGCCCGAGCTTCGCTTTGTCCTGCTGTCTGTAGAAGCAGATTTTCTCGATCCATAGGGCTGAAAGAAGAAATATCGATTCGTTAATATATCTTCAAATAAAAAAACATGTGATGATCACCAGATGCCTGCTTATATAAATATACCTCACCGGTAGTCTTTGTTATTTGAAGATCAACATTGTCTATGTCATCATCATAAACATTGTCTGTGTCATCATAGTCACAATCATAGTTCATGACTTCATCAACTCGGTCATGGAGATCGAATATCTTTCCATCACCCTCTCCGGTATTGTTTAGATATTGGGAGTCGTCATCTGCTTCATTCAGATCATCTAGCCTGCGAGGGCTGCATATGATGTCGAACAATTCCTCTTCTCTCTCTCTGCCGGTATTGTCCGCCATAGCTTTTACTTAACTAATACAGAAGAAATATAAAACAATTTAGTATTCAAATTACAATGCATGGATGCAATCAATAAGGAAAACTGAATCATATAGTACATAATATATAATCTCAAATACATCATCGTCTCGAGTAATATATATAATCTCGAATACATCGTCTCGAATATTATATATCGAATACATCACTGGTACCTAATAAAGATCGAGTACTACAGAAGAATCTAGGCCACTCGCGGTTCCTAGGGCGCGGGCGGTGGTCACCCAAAAAGAAGGAACCATCACATGATCATATCTCCGGTCATCTGCCCGGAGAACCTGTCAAGTATTGGAGAACCTGACGTCCATAGCAGCCATGTAGCGATGGACGTGCTCGTCCTCCTCCCTGACACGACAACGCACCACCTTCGGCGGGGCCGGCTCCCTCTGCACCGAATGTGGCCCACGCGAACGCCACCAAAGGAGATCAGGGTCGACGACGGGACCCGAGGCCGTGTTCCTCACCAAGCGGCGCGCCCCTCCAGGTAGCATCTCCCAGTGCCAGCCCGGCGGAGCCCAGTCCCGGACATGGGTCCTCTGAAGCAGGACGTCGTCGCGAATGGGTCGATGGCGAGGATGCGGCGCGGGCATATCGTCAAGAACAAATACTATATGCCCGCAAAAAGTAACATTTTTTAAATGATTGGATTGTGATAACTAAAATCCTATATGCAAATTCTAACAATTTGACATTAATCTAATTCATCTAACTAAAACTAATTCTAAAATTTCTAACTAAAAACAGAAAAATTGCTAACATTTCTATAAATATTTCTATAACTAAAAAACAGGAAAAATTTATAACATTTCTATATAACTAACATTTCTAATATTTCTATAACTAAAAAACAGGAAAAATTTATAACATTTCTATATAACTAACATTTCTAATATTTCTATAACTAAAAAACAGAAAATTTTCTAACATTTCTATAGATATTTCTTTAACTAAAAAACAGAAAAAATTCTATAACTAAAATTTATGACAAAAAAACTAATGTGTGTGTGTGTGTGGACACATGGCGGCCGGGGCATGAGCTCACCGGCAAGGC
>NC_057804.1:514010496-514044950 GCF_018294505.1 Triticum aestivum
GACGGGGGCAGCGACGAGGGGCAGGGACGACCGGGACGGCGACGCGTCGGGTGCGGTGACAGTGTCGATCGGGGCAGGCGGCGTGTCGTCGACGGAGAGGAAGAAACAGAAGGAAACTGATTTTTTTCAAGTGTTGTATATATAGGATGGACCTTTAGTACTGGTTGGAGCCACCAACCAGTACTAAAGGTCTGTTTTGGCCAGGCCAAGCGGCGGGAAGCGCCCACCCTTTTGTACCGGGTGGTGGCTACAACCGGTACTAAAGGCCCCCCTTTAGTACCGGTTGGAGCCACGACCCGGTACTAAAGGGGGTGCACTGGCTCCAGGCGGTGCGCAAGTTTAGTCCCACCTCGCTAGCCGAGGGGCGTCCGCACTGGTTTATAAGCCATAGTGCGGTAGCTCTCTCGAGCTCCTCTCCAAAGCAGGCCTACTGGACCTACCTGTTCTCTGCTGCCCTGTGGGCCTACAGGGCCTTTGCGGGCCTGCATGCTGCCCCAACAAAACGTTGTGTTTCTAGTCGTATGGAGGTCGCTCTGGCCCAGTAGGCGGGCTTTTTTATTTTCTTAAAAAAAATTTGCTTCAATTTTTTTTTTGCTTTATTTATTTTTGTTTTATTAATTTTTGAGTTGTTTTTTTGCTGTATTTAGAGTTTCTTTGTGAATATTTTGGCTTTAGGTATAAAAAATTACAAACTTTCTGTTAGTGCCGGTAGTTTTCAAATTAGTTTAAATTTTGAATTATTTGAAATTTGTGTGAATCACTAGTTTGTGAATAACTTAACTTTGAAAATAGATTTTTCAGTGATTCTTTTTTCTTATGTTTAATATTAGTGTGTTTATCATTATATTCAGTTTGGTAATGCTTAGGTTATTTCAAAAATGAAATGCCTTTGTAACAGATGACTTTTCGTCCGAAACCCTGATACTTTGAAAGATATTGTCCATTTTGTACACGAAGTGCATCCAATTTTTGCCGTAACCCTCTCTACTTTTTTGCACATGCTATGTGGGTGAAATTATGATACCATGCCAACTTTAAACCTTTTCTGAGTTCATTTGAAATGCTTTTCAATTTTAGGGTCATTTAGCTGAAAAATCAGTAAATGCATGAATGAATTTGTTTGCACATAAAATTTCTTCGCGTTTCAAATGCCAAAACACATAACTACCCTAACTATTACAGAGATTCCCTCCTGGGTGCGAAACACAGAAGAAAGTGATGATAGTGAAGCGGATCACATCCCAGATCTTTGGGGGTGAAACTTTTTCTTCGTGTGTGTCCCTTTGCGCCGTAGCCATGGAAAATCTTCATCATTTAACTGGATGCTCGGGTTAATATTCACTGTGAATGGAGCAATTTCATCAAACTTTTCATAATCTTCTGACATGTCTGTCTTGTCATCCACTCCCACGATGTTTCTTTTCCCTGAAAGAACTATGTGGCGCTTTGGCTCATCGTATGATTGATACGTCTCCAACGTATCTATAATTTATGAAGCATTCATGCTCTTTTATTATCTTTTTTGAACGATTACGGGCTTTATTATACACTTTTATATTACTTTTGGGACTAACCTATTAACCGGAGGCCCAACCCATATTGTTGTTTTATTGCATGTTTCAGTATTTCGAAGAAAAGGAATATCAAACGGAGTCCAAACGGAACGAAACCTTCGGCAGCGTGATTTTTTGGAAGAATATCATCCAGGAGACTTGGAGTTCACATCAGAAGAGCCTCGAGGAGGCCAGGAGATGGGAGCCCCCCCCTACTGGGTGCGCCCCCTGTCTCATGGGCCCCTCAAGCACCTCCCGACCGACTTCTTTCGCCTATATAAGCCTACGTACCCTAAAAACATCGAATATCAAGATAGATCGGGAGTTCCACTGCCGCAAGCCTCTGTAGCCACCAAAAACCTCTCGGGAGCCCGTTCCGGCACCCTGCCAGAGGGGGAACCCATCACCAGTGGCCATTTTCATCATCCCGACGCTATCCATGACGAGGAGGGAGTAGTTCACCCTCGAGGTTGAGGGTATGTACCAGTAGCTATGTGTTTGATCTCTCTCTCTCTCTCTCTCTCTCTCTCTCTCGTGTTCTCTCTTGTGTTCCCTCTATGGCATGATCTTGATGTATCGCGAGCTTTGCTATTATATTTGGATCTTATGATGTTTCTCCCCCTCTACTCTCTTGTGATGAAATGAGTTTCCCTCTTGAAGTTATCTTATCAGATTGAGTCTTTTGTTTGAGAACACTTGATGTATGTCTTGCCGTGTTTATCTGTGGTGACAATGGGATATCACGTGCCACTTGATGTATGTTTTGGTGACCAACTTGCGGGTTCCGCCCATGAACCTATGCATAGGGGTTGGCACACGTTTTCTTGACTCTCCGGTAGAGACTTTGGGGCACTCTTTGAAGTACTTTGTGTTGGTTGGATGAATCTCAGATTGTGTGATGCATATCGTATAATCATGCCCACGGATACTTGAGGTGACAATGGAGTATCTAGGTGACATTAGGGTTTTGGTTGATTTGTGTCTTAAGGTGTTATTCTAGTATGAACTCTATGATGGATTGAGCGGAAAGAATAGCTTTATGTTATTTTACTACGAACTCTTGAATAGATAGAACAGAAAGGATAACTTTGAGGTGGTTTCGTACCCTACCATAATCCCTACGTTTGTTCTCCGCTATTAGTGGCTTTGGAGTGACTCTTTGTTGCATGTTGAGGGATTGTTATATGATCTATCTATGTTATTATCGTTGAGAGAACTTGCACTAGTGAAAGTATGAACCTTAGGCCTTGTTTCCTACCATTGCAATACCGTTTGTGCTCACTTTTATCGCTTGCTACCTTGCTGTTTTTATAATTTCAGATTACAAATACCTTTATCTACCATCCATATTGCACTTGTATCACCATCTCTTCGCCGAACTAGTGCACCCATACAATTTACCATTGTATTGGGTGTGTTGGGGACACAAGAGACTCTTTCTTATTTGGTTGTAGGGTTGCTTGAGAGAGACCATCTTCATCCTACACCTCCCACGGATTGATAAACCTTATGTCATCCACTTGAGGGAAATTTTCTACTGTCCTACAAACCTGTGCACTTGCAGGCCCAACAACGTCTACAAGAAGAAGGTTGTGTAGTAGACATCAGTGATCCATTTGTTTCCTTATCTTTTCTTTTTCTCGGCCTGGTAGACATGTCTTTCACATAAAAAACCTGCGCCACATCATTGGCTAGGGTGAATGGTTCGTATGCATACGCAAGATTGTTGAGATCCACTGTTGTCATTCCGTACTGCGGGTCTTCCGTTACCCCGCCTCGTGTCATATTGACTCATTTGCACCGAAACAAAGGGGCCTTCAAACCACCTCCATAGTTAAGTTCCCGTATGTCCTCTATGTAACCATATTATGTTTCCTTTCCCGTGTTGGTTGTTGCATCAAAGCGGACACCACTGTTTTGGTTGGTGCTCTTCTTATCTTGGGCGATCGTATAAAATGTATTCCCATTTATATGTTACCCTTTGAAAGTCATTATATTCGAAGATGGTAACTGGGACAGCGAGTACAGGTCATATTCAATATCACCATCATGCATGGCAAGTTTCTACAACCAACCGGCGAAAGTCCTCATTTGTTCACGTGTAATCCAGTCGTCAGACTTCTCCGGTTGTTTGGAGTGTAGACAATTCTTGTGTTCCTTCATATACGGAGCCACCAAGGCGGAATTCTGTAGAACTGTGTAGTGTGCTTCAGTGAGAGAATGCCCGTCCATACAGATTATTTGATCCCCTCCTAGCGTGCCTTTTGATAACCCACAAGTGTAGGGGATCGCAACAGCTTTCGAGGGTGAAGTACAACCCAAATTTATTGATTTGACACAAGGGGAGCCAAAGAATATTCTTGAGTATTAGCAGTTGAGTTGTCAATTCAACCACACCTGGATAACTTAGTATCTGCAGCAAAGTATTTAGTAGCAAAGTAGTATGACAATAAAGGTAACGGTGGCAAAGGTAAAGATAATAGTTTTGGGGTTTTTGTAGTAATTGTAACAGTAGCAACGGAAAAGTAAATAAGCGAAGAACAATATGTGAAAAGCTCGTAGGCAATGGATCAGTGATGGATAATTACGTCGGATGCGATTCCTCATGTAATAGCTATAACATAGGGTGACACAGAACTAGCTCCAATTCATGAATGTAATGTAGGCATGTATTCCGTAAATAGTCATACGTGCTTATGGAAAAGAACTTGCATGGCATCTTTTGTCCTACCCCCCCCCCCCCATGGCAGCGGGGTCCTAGTGGAAACTAAGGGATATTAAGGCCTCCTTTTAATAGAGAACCGGACCAAAGCATTAACACATAGTGAATACATGAACTCCTCAAACTACGGTCATCACAAAGAAGTATCTCGATTATTGTCACTTCGGGGTTGTCGGATCATAACACATAATAGGTGACTATAGACTTGCAAGATAGGATCAAGAACACACATATATTCATGAAAACATAATAGGTTCAGATCTGAAATCATGGCACTCGGGCCCTAGTGAAAAGCATTAAGCATAGCAAAGTCATAGCAACATCAATCTCAGAACATAGTGGATACTAGGGATCAAACCCTAACAAAACTAACTTGATTACATGGTAAATCTCATCCAACCCATCACCATCCATAAAGCCTACGATGGAATTACTCACGCACGGTGGTGAGCATCATGAAATTGGTGATGGAGGTGGTTGATGATGACGACGGCGTCGGATCCCCCTCTCCGGAGCCCCGAACGGACTCCAGATCAGCCCTCCCGAGAGAGATTAGGGATTGGCGGCGGCTCCGTGTCGTAAAACGCGATGAAACTTTCTCTCTGATTTTTCTCCCCGAGACAGAATATATGGAGTTGGAGTTGAGGTTGGTGGAGGTCCAGGGGGGCCACGAGATAGGGGGGCGTGCCCCTCTATCTCGTGGATAGGTCGTGGGCCCCCTGGTGTATTTCTTTCTCCCAGAAATTATTATTACTTCCAAAAAGTGCCTCCGTGGATTTTCAGGACATTCCGAGAACTTTTCTTTTCTACACATAAAACAACATCATGGCAGTTCTGCTGAAAACAGCGTCAGTCCGGGTTACTTTCATTCAAATCATGCAAGTTAGAGTCCAAAACAAGGGCAAAAGTGTTTGGAAAAGTAGATACGTTGGAGACGTATCAACTCCCCCAAGCTTAAACCTTTCCTTGTCCTCAAGCAATTCAGTTGATAAACTGAAAGTGATAAAGAAAAACTTTTACAAACTCTGTTTGCTCTTGTTGTTGTAAACATGAAAAGCCAGCATTCAAGTTTCAGCAAATATTATGAACTAACCATACTCACAATAACACTTGGGTCTCACAATTACTCATACCAATAGCATAATCAGCTAGCGAGCCATAATAATAAAACTCGGATGACAACACTTTCCCAAAACAATCATAACATGATATAACAAAATGGTATCTCGCTAGCCCTTTCTAAGACCGCAAAACATAAATGCAGAGCACCTTTAAAGATCAAGGACTGACTAAACATTGTAATTCATGGTAAAAGATATCCAGTCAAGTCATACCCAATATAAACCAATAGTAATGAATGCAAATGACAGTGTGCTCTCCAGCAGGTGCTTTTTAATAAGAAGGGTGATGACTCAACATAAAAGTAAATAGATAGGCCCTTCGCAGAGGGAAGCAGGGATTTTTAGAGGTGCCAGAGCTCGATTTTAAAATAGAGATTGAATAACATTTTGAGCGGCATACTTTCGCTGTCAACGCAACAACTATGAGATGGCTGTATCTTCCATACTACATGCATTATAGGCAGTTCCCAAACAGAATGGTAAAGGTTTATACTTCCCCAACCACCAACAAGCATCGATTCATGGCTTGCTCGAAACGACGAGTGCCTCCAACTAACAACAGCCCTGGGGGAGTTTTGTTTAATTATTTTGATTTGCTTTGATATTTTTGGATCATGGGACTGGGCATCCCTGTCACATCCCTAGTTCTGGCCTGACCTATGCTTGCTTCCATGTGTGCATCATGTTTAAAGTTCATGAAATTTGAAATGGGGATGACCAAGCCCTAGCACCAAAGCAATGCAAATAGGTTCAACTTCAAAATATTTTCGAAGAACCCAAATTGGTTTGCAAAAATGTTCATGATTAATGGAAAAGGGTGAAAACCATTTCCAGAGATGATGGATATTTTTCCAAGACATTTTTGGATTTTTGAGTAAACCATATTGTATTTGAATTGGAGCATTTAAATACTGTTAATATTTTTAAATGCTCCAACAATTCTGAAAATAGTTGAGGGCCTCTGTGATAATTCAGTTAATGCCCACAATTATTTTCAGGATTTATTAAAATGATTTGGTATTATTACTAAATCAAAACAAATAGCAAAAACTAGAAAACAGAAAGAATTAGAAAAAGGAGAGAGAGAAACCTACCTGGCCCAGCTCCTCCAGCCACTTACCTGGCGCCACCACCGGCCCAGCACGGCCCAGCCCACCGCCGCTTCCCCCCCTGTCGCCTTCCTCCTCGTGCCAGTAGGCATAGGCACGTGGCCGACGCACGCCGGCGCTCGTCCCGGCCACCTCCTGCTTGCCGCTCCACCTCGACGCCTGGACGCCTCTGGGAGACGCCATGCACCCCCCCTCGACCCTCTCTCACTCTCCCGTATCTCTCCCTCCGTCCCTATCCCCCTCTGCTCGCTCTCACACGCACGGCCGAACGCCGCCGCCGCCGTTCGCCATAGCCGTAGCCGTAGCCATCCTCGAGCCTCTCCGACACGCCCACGAGCTCCGCCTCGTCCCTCTCTTCCTCCTCACCGAGCCGCCCGACGGCGGAAGCCCCTGGATGCCGCTAGCCCCGCCGTTCCCCTCCTCGGCCACGAGGACCGTCGCCGTCGATTTGCCGCCGTTGCCGCCTCCCCGAGCTCGCCGTCTGCTCCAACCGACTCCCCGTGAGCTCCTCTTCCTCCTCCCCCTTCCCGTTCTCGCTCTCGAGCACCACAACAACTGCACCGAGTTCGGCCGAAACCCGCCGCCGCCTATGACCGCCGCCGACGTGCCTCCGGCCACCTAGTGGCCCGGCTGTCGTGCTCAACTTTCTCCCCGTGCTGCATAGAGCACGTAGGTGCCTCGCACGAGCCTCCCCGGCCATCGTAGCGTCAACCCCGAGCTCGCCCGAGCTCCGGCGACCGCCACGGTCGATGCCGGTGACGACTCCGGCCATCTTAGGCCCAACCGCTGCCACTACTCGACGCGGACGAGCGCCCGCGTCACGTAGACGCCCTCCGCCGGCCGTTTGGTCGCCGGAGACACAAACCCGAGGCTCGCCACCACGGCTGGCCTCGCCGGCGTCAAGCCGCCGGTGGGTTTGACCCCACTGACCCGGGATTTGACCCTGTTTGACTTCCCCAGGGTCACTGACAGGTGGGCCCGGCCCCTGCTAACTTTTGGTTAAATTAATAACTAATTTTAGTTAAGCCACTGACTCACTGACATGCGGGCCCCGCCCGGCTAACCAAGTTAGTTAGGGTTAATTTTAATTAGGTTAGTTAGTCCAGACACTGACACGCAGGGCCCACAGGTCAATTTGACCTGGACGGCGCCCGTTGACCTGCTGACGTCACTATGAGGTCATGCTGACGCAATAATTCCTTTCTGGAATTTAAATAAATCTTAAATGATTTATTATTTTCAGAAAATGTCCAAAACTTCTAAAATTCATAGAAATTCAACCGTAACTCCAAATGAAATAAATTATATATGAAAAATCATCAGAAAAATTCAAGGATCCCATCTGTACCATTTTCATGCATGTTTGAACAATGTTTGTCCTCTGTTTTGGACAAAACAAATAAAGGGCATTTAAATAATCATATATGGAGTTGGAATTTGAATCATGTATTCAAACCAACTTCATTTAAATCATAGCTAGGTGCATTAGCCCAAAACACATTCATATTGCCATGTCATAGCATGCATCATATTGTGCATTGCATTGATTGTGTTTTTCCTCAGTTGCCGGTGATTGCCCCCTCTCGATAGACGTGATACCGACGATGTGATCGATGACACCGATGAAGAGCTATATTATCTTCAGAAGTGCCAGGCAAGCAAAACCCCCCCTTGTTCATTCCGATACAATCCTACTCTCTCGCTCCTGCTCTTTTTTACTGCATTAGGACAACAACGACATATTTGTTACTTGCGGCGGTAGCTGAACCCCTTATCCTTTGCATGACCTGTCATTGCCACAGTAAATAGATGAAACCCACTAGCATGAGTAGGAGTTGTTTGAGCCCTGATGTGCCTACTCATTCATGCTTGTTTGTCATGCCTGCTACTGCTTAGAGTTGAGTCAGGTCTGATTCATCGGGGATGAATCAGAGGTGTGTGAACATGTCCTACCATTGAGAGCTAAGTGTGTGAACACGATTTGGTAAAGGTAGCGGTGAGAGGCCAAGTAGGAGTACATGGTGGGTTGTCTCATTGCAGCCGTCCTCAGGAACTGAGTTCTGTGTTTGTGATCCATGATCAGTTACTACCACACATTGGGCTCCGGGCGCTCCAAGCTCTCTCGACTTATTAATCAACATGATCTCTGTCCAGGAGTTGCAACTAGTTTCTGGTGTTTGTAGGTAGTGTTAGTAGTCTACCAAGTGGCACCCGGTACAGGTGGGCTTGGGACAGACTAGGCACAGTGGCCCGGTGTACCAAGTAGCACCCGGATGGTGGGCTTGGGAACCCTGCTCACATCGTTTGGGGCCGTGAGCGACACCTCGGCCGGATCTCCTTGCGGATGGAACCCGAATAGGCGATAAACCTGGACGAGAGACTTGTATGGTTAGTCAGGTCGTGGCCGACTCCCTCGCCCGGCTTCCGCTTGAAGGTTGCCGAGGTACATGACGTGTACAGGGCGATAAGTGGCGAAAGCGTGTGTGAAGAAGTACACCCCTGCAGGGTTATCACTATCTATTCGAATAGCCGGATTCCTCGAATATGGAAACTTGGACCCCTTGCATAGTTCATAGACAAGTGAAAGTGGATACTTTAAAATACGCAAGATAAGCGTGAGTGCTATGGATGGCATTCTCGTAGGGAGACGGGAGCGGATCCATAGTGGTGTATTGATATGGTGAATATGTGGACTCGTGTGCGCCACCTCAAAAGAGTTATTTGCAGTCGTAGTTCAGGATAGCCACCAAGTCAAAGCTGGCTTGCTGCAGTTAAACCCCACCACCCCCTTGTTGATAATGATGCATATGTAGATAGATCTGATGTAAGTCTTGCTGGGTACATTTGTACTCACGTTGCTTAATTTATGTTTTTGCAGAGAGACTTCAGTCTCGCTAGTAGTTCCTCGTGGACTTCGATGTTTAGCTTGTTACCTCAGCTACGATCTTGTGCCCTCGGCAGGATCTGGTAGATAGTCAGGCTTCTCAGCCTTTTTCATTTATAGTTGTCTGTACTCAGACATGTTAAGCTTTCGCATGTGCTTTGACTTGTATGCTCTGATTGTTGGGTCATGAGACCCATGTTTGTAATATCTCGCTCCTCGGAGCCTATTGAATAAATACTTGAGTCATAGAGTCATGTTGTGATGCCATGTTGTATTTGCACATATCGAGCATATTGTGTGTATGTTATTGAAATGCTTGGTATGTGTGGGATCTGACTATCTAGTTGTTTATCCTTAGTAGCCTCTCTTACCAGGAAATGTCTCCTAGTGTTTCCACCGAGCCATGGTAGCTTGCTACTGCTCCGGAACACTTAGGCTGGCCGGCATGTGTCCTTCTTCGTTCCTGTGTCTGTCCCTTCGGGGAAATGTCACGCGATGAATACCAGAGTCCTGTTAGCCCGCTACAGCCCGGTTCACCGGAGTCCTGCTAGCCCAGTGCTACAGCCTGGATTCACTCGCTAATAACCGACACGTTCGATGCTAGGTCATGGATGCCTGTCCCTGTAAGTTAGTGCCACTTTGGGTTCACGACTAGCCATGTCAGCCCGGGTTCTTTGTCATATGGATGCTAGCGACACTATCATATACGTGAGCCAAAAGGCGCAAACGGTCCCGGGCCAGGTAAGGTGGCACCCGTGGGAATACCGTGCGTGAGGCCGCAAAGTGATATGATGTGTTACATGCTAGATCGGTGTGACTTAGGATCGGGGTCCTAAAAATCCCGGTTACCGGCCCTTTCTCATGAATGAGGAGCGGAGTCCAGTCCTCTTGAGAATAACCCACCTAGCATGGAAGATATAGGCGGCCCTAGTTGTAACATGAGCTGCTCGAGCATACAAAACAGAATTTCATTTGAAGGTTTGGAGTTTGGCACATACAAATTTACTTGGAACGGCAGGTAAATACCGCATATAGGAAGGTATAGTGGACTCATATGGAACAACTTTGGGGTTTAAGGAGTTTGGATGCACAAGCAGTATTCCCGCTTAGTACAGGTGAAGGCTAGCAAAAGACTGGGAAGCGACCAACTGAGAGAGCGACAACAGTCATAAACATGCACTAAAATTAATTCACACCAAATACAAGAATGAGTAGGATATAATCCACCATGAACATAAGTATCATGAAGGCTATGTTGATTTGATTCAACTACATGCGTGAACATGTGCCAAGTCGAGTCACTCAATTCATTCAAAGGAGGATACCAGCCCATCATACCACATCATAATCATTCTAATAGCATGTTGGCTCGCAAGGTAAACCATTATAACTCATAGCTAATCAAGCATGGCACAAGCAACTATAATCTCAAAATGTCATTGCAAATATGTTTACTTCATAATAAGCTGACTTAGAAACGATGAACTCATCATATTTACAAAAACAAGAGAGGTCGAGTTCATACCAGCTTTTCTCATCCCAATAAGTCCATCATATATCGTCATTATTGCCTTTCACTTGCACGACCGAACGATGTGTATAATAATAAGAGTGCACGTGCATCGGACTAAGCTGGAACCTGCAAGCATTCAACTCAAAAGAGAAGACAAGTAATAAGGGCTCTAAGTTAAATAAACAATCATGCATATGAGAGCCACTAAACATTTTCAATATAGTCTTCTCGACCCCCAAAGGAAAGAAAAGAAAATAAAATTATTTACACGGGAAAGCTCCCAACAAGAAAGAAGAAGAACCAGAAATCTTTTTGGATTTTCATTTTAATTTCTACTACAAGCATGGAAATTAAACTAACTATTTTTTTGGTTTTTCTTAAGGTTTATCGAACACACAAGAAGAAAACTAGAAAAAGAAATTTAAACTAGCATGGATAATACAATGAAAGAGTATGAGCACCAACGACTAGTGTGTGAACATGAATGTAAAGTCGGTGAGAAATACATACTCCCCCAAGCTTAGGCTTTTGGCCTAAGTTGGTCTAGTACCAAGGACCGCCGCTACTCTCCCCGGTGTAATGAGAGGTGTAATCAGGATACCACTGGCTGGTCATCTCCAGATCCCACTGGACAGATGATGCATGATAAGGGTCCAGTTCAGGTTCCAGCTCAGGTTCAGGTTCCGGAGTAAAAGCTTGGGCTCAATGATTGTTCACGGCTTCCGGTGTGACGAGAAAATTTTCTGCAAGCAAATCAAACAACAGAGGCGCAGGCAAAATAATAATCTCCAAGTGTTTCTTATTAAATCTAAGTTTATACAAGAGCATCCTATCTTCGTTGTCAACAATAAACTTGTGTGCTACCATGCTCTTGTAATCTAAAATGTGAGGAGGCAATATTGTCTCCTTTTCCTCATGGTGCCTAATGGGTATCTGAAAATGTCTAGCAAGACGTGCAACATAGATACCTCCAAATATGGGACCTTTTGTACGATTCAGGGCTAGCCGTTTAGCAATGACGACACCCATACTAAAAGTATTGTCTCCAAGCAAGGCATGTTGAAGATTCATAATATCAGGAACACTTAAGTTTTCACTATTTGCACGACCAATCAAGCATCTACTAGAAAATATGGCAAAGTAGCATAAAATAGGAAAGTGTATGCTAGAGACTTTTGCTTCGGAACCCTTCTTTGGCTCCTCTACAGCTATAGTGTTAACAAAGCCATCCACATCTTTACGATGGGGTTCCTCTAATTCTCCCTCATAAGGTATCCTACACACTGCGCAAAAATTACGTAAAGACATTTCTCTGAATTCATCATATAAATGAAATGATACTGCAGGTGGTGAGTAAGAGATACTGATCGATCCGGTCATTGATGAAACCGGTGAGGCCTGCAGTCTCGATCAAAGAATAAAAATCTTCATGAATTCCAGCTTCTTTCAAGAAATCCTCACATGGCCATTCACACGACCGTACTTCCGCTAAGCGAGGAAGATTATACTTGGCTTTTTCCTTCTCTTTGGCTTGTTTTTCCTGAGAGCTTTGGCTAGAAGAGCCCCTCAAAAGTTTCCTTAACATTTTCTGAATATTTCTGAAATTTTTAGTAACTTCAAAATAAAAGTGAATAAAACCAAACAAGATTGGTAGCAACTATTCCTACAAGAGCCTAGAGCCTATATCATGTATTAGAATTTCTTGGGACCTCATAAATTTAACATGCAAGCTCAAGAACATGGTCACCTATGCGGCAAAAATTTGCAATGAATAAAGCACTAGAACAAAATCTAATTGGGCCAATGGAGGAGTCACATACCAAGCAACAATCTCCCAAAGCAGTTTTGTGAATGGAGCTTTGAGCAAGGATATCGAAAATCGCAGCAAAACGAGCTAGAACTTGTGCTTGAGCTACATGGGGATTTTTCTGGGTAGAAGATGAAGGGTGTGGGTGCTGGCATAAGTGGAGGGGGCCACCAGGGGTCCACGAGACAGGGGGGCGCGCCCTATAGGGGGGTGCCCTCCACTCTCGTGGCCTGGTGCTTGCCCCTCCTGCAGTGTTTTCAGTGCCTAAAATCCTCAAATATTCCATAAAATCATACTAAATTTGCAGGGCATTTGGAGCACTTTTTATTTTCGGGATATTTTTTATTGTACGGATAATTCAGAAAATAGACAGATAATACTATTTTTGCTTTATTTATTTTAAATAACAGAAAGTAAAAAGAGGGTACAGAAGGTTGTGCCTTCTAGTTTCATCCATCTCATGATCATCAAAATGAATCCACCAACAAGGTTGATCAAGTCTTGTTAACAAACTCATTCTGAATAACACGGAACCGGAGAAATTTCGAATAACACTAAGTTACCTCAATGGGGATATGAAAATCCCCAACAATAAGAATATCATACTTTTTCTTGACAGTAGGGAGAGGAAATTCAAAACCTCCAATAATGATAGTTGGAACTTTTCCAATAGAATTGATGCTATGAACTTGAGATTGTTTCCTTGAAAAGTGTACCGTATGCTCATTACCATTAACATGAAAAGTGACATTGCCTTTGTTGCAATCAATAACAGCCCCTGTAGTGTTCAAAAAGGGTCTACCAAGGATAATAGACATACTATCGTCCTCGGGAATATCAATAATAACAAAGTCCATTAAGATGGTGACATTTGCAACCACAACAGGCACATCCTCACAAATACCGACAGGTATAGCAGTTGATTTATCAGCCATTTGCAAAGATATTTTAGTAGGTGTCAACTTTTTCAATTCAAGTCTACGATATAAAGAGAGAGGCATAACACTAACACCGGCTCCAAGATCACATAAAGCAGTTCTAACATAGTTTCATTTAATGGACCATAGTATAGTTGGTACACCCGGATCTCCAAGTTTCTTTGGTATTCCACCCTTAAAAGTGTAATTAGCAAGCATGGTGGAAATTTCAGCTTTCGGTATCTTTCTTTTATTTGTGATGATATCCTTCATATACTTAGCATAAGGATTTACTTTGAGCATATCAGTTAAGCGCATACGTAAGAAGATAGGTCTAATCATTTCAGCAAAGCGCTCAAAATCCTCATCATCCTTTGACTTGGATGGTTTAGGAGCAAAGGGCATGGGTTTCTGAACCCATGGTTCTCTTTCTCTACCGTGCTTCCAAGCAACAAAATCTCTCTTATCATAACGTTGATTCTTTGATTGTGGGTTATCAAGATCAACAGCAGGTTCAACCTCTACTTCATTGTTTTTGCTAGGTTGAGCATCAACATGAACATTATCATTAACATTATCACTAGGTTCATGTTCATCACCTGATTGTGTTTCAGCATCAGAAATAGAAATATCATTGGGATTCTCAGGTGTGTCTACAGTAGGTTCACTAGAAGCATGCAAAGTTCTATCGTTTTTCTTTTTCTTCTTTTTAGAAGAACTAGGTGCCTCTAAATTATTCCTCTGAGAATCTTGCTCGATTCTCTTAGGGTGGCCTTTAGGATACAAAGGTTCCTGAGTCATTCTACCAGTTCTAGTAGCCACTCTAACAGCAAAGTCATTTTTATTATTTAATTCCTCAAGCAAATCATTTTGAGCTTTGAGTACTTGCTCAGCTTGAGTAGCAACCATATAAGCATATTTGCTAATGAGTTGGAGTTCACCTTTAACTCTAGCCATATTATCTCTCACGCGTCCTATCTCGAAAGCATTATTCTTTAACTCTACCAACATAAGCATTAAAACTTTCTTGACTAGCCATAAAGTCATCAAATTCATCTAAGCAAGGGCTATGAAATTTAGTAGAGGGGATTTCAACTTTATCATATCTATAGAGACCTTTACTACCTGTGTTGGGTTATCAAGACAATGTGGTTCTTCAACAGGCGGTATATTAAGACCATGTATTTCTTCAATAGGTGGTAAATTCTTAACATCTTCAGCTTTAATACCTTTTTCTTTCATTGATTTCTTTGCCTCTTGCATATCTTCAGGACTGAGAAATAAAACACCTCTCTTCTTCGGAGGGGTTTAGGAATAGGCTCAGGAGTTGGCTCAATTGGTTCAGGAATTGCCTCAAGAATTGGCTCAGGAAGAGTCCAATTATTTTCATTTGTCAACATATTATTCAATAGTATTTCAGCTTCATCGACTGTTCTTTCCCTGAAAACATAACCAGCACAACTATCCAAGTAGTCCTTGGAAGCATCGGTTAGTCCATTATAAAAGATATCAAGTATTTCATTTTTCTTGAGAGGGTGATTAGGCAAAGCATTAAGTAACCGGAGAAGCCTCCCCCAAGCTTGTGGGAGACTCTCTTTTTTGATTTGCACAAAATTATATATTTCCCGCAAGGCAGCTTGTTTCTTATGAGCAGGGAAATATTTAGCAGAGAAGTAATAAATCATGTCCTGGGGACTACACACACAACCAGGAGCAATAGAATTATACCAAGTCTTAGCATCACCCTTTAATGAGAACGGAAATATCTTAAGGATATAAAAATAGTGAGATCTTTCATCATGGGTAGCTATATCATTCAACTTGGTAAGATGTGCCACAACAGTTTTAGATTCGAGGCCATAAAAAAGGATCAGATTCAACTAGAGTAATAATCTCAGGATCAACAGAGAATTCACAATCCTTATTAGTAACATAGATAGGTGAAGTAGCAAAAGCAGGGTCAGGCTTCATTCTAGAATTAAGAGACTGCTGCTTCCATTTAGCTAATAATTTCTTAAGATCATATCTATCATTGCAAGCAAAGATTTCCCTAGCAGCTTCTTCATTCATAACATAACCCTCAGGAACAACAGGCAATACATAATCGTTGGGAGAATTTTCATCATCACTATCATCAATAACAGTATCTTCAATATTTTCATTCCCCCTTACTCTAGCAAGTTGTTCATCAAGAAATTCACCTAATGGCAAAGTAGTATCACACACAGAAGTAGTTTCATCATGCATAGCAGAAGTGGCATCATCAATAACATGCGACATATCAGAATTCATAGCAGTAGCAGGTTTAGGTGTTGCAAGCTTACTCATAACAGAAGGGGAATCTAGTGTAGAGCTAGATGGCAGTTCCTTACCTCCCCTCGTAGTTGAGGGATAGATCTTGGTTTTAGCGTCTTTCAAGTTCTTCATAGTGATCAACAGATATAAATCCCAAGTGACTCAGAGAATAGAGCTATGTTCCCCGGCAACGGTGCCAGAAATTAGTCTTGACAACCCACAAGTGTAGGGGATCGCAACAACTTTCAAGGGTGAAGTACAACCCAAATTTATTGATTCAACACAAGGGGAGCCAAAGAATATTCTTGAGTATTAGTAGTTGAGTTGTCAATTCAACCACACCTGGATAACTTAGTATCTGCAGCAAAGTATTTAGTAGCAAAGTAGTATGATAATAAAGGTAACGGTGGCAATGGTAAAGATAATAGTTTTTGGGGTTTTGTAGTAATTGTAACAGTAGCAACGGAAAAGTAAATAAGCGAAGAACAATATGTGAAAAGCTCGTAGGCAATGGAACAGTGATGGATAATTATGCCGGATGCGATTCCTCATGTAATAGCTATAACATAGGGTGACACAGAACTAGCTCCAATTCATCAATGTAATGTAGGCATGTATTCCGTAAATAGTCATACGTGCTTATGGAAAAGAACTTGCATGACATCTTTTGTCCTACCCTCCCGTGGCAGCGGGGTCCTAGTGGAAACTAAGGGATATTAAGGCCTCCTTTTAATAGAGAACTGTACCAAAGCATTAACACATAGTGAATACATGAACTCCTCAAACTACGTTCATCACGGAGAAGTATCCCGATTATTATCACTTTGGGGTTGTCGGATCATAACACATAATAGGTGACTATAGACTTGCAAGATAGGATCAAGAACACACATATATTCATGAAAACATAATAGGTTCAGATGTGAAATCATGTCACTCGGGCCCTAGTGAAAAGCATTAAGCATAGCAAAGTCATAGCAACATCAATCTTAGAACATAGTGAATACTAGGGATCAAACCCTAACAAAACTAACTTGATTACATGGTAAATCTCATCCAACCCATCACCGTCCAGCAAGCCTACGATGGAATTACTCATGCACGGCGGTGAGCATCATGAAATTGGTGATGGAGGATGGTTGATGATGACGACGGCAACGAATCCCCCTCTCTGGAGCCCCGAACAGACTCCAGATTAGCCCTCCCGAGAGAGATTAGGGCTTGGTGGCGGCTCCATGTCGTAAAACGCGATGAAACTTTCTCTCTGATTTTTTTCTCCCCGAGACGGAATATATGGAGTTGGAGTTGAGGTCGGTGGAGGTCCGGGGGGCCCACGAGATAGGGCGGCGCGCCCTACAGGGTGGGATGCCCCCCTGTCTTGTGGACAGGCCGTGGGCCCCCTGGTGTATTTCTTTCGCCCATAAATTCTTATTAATTCCAAAAAGTGCCTCCGTGGATTTTCAGGACATTCCGAGAACTTTTCTTTTCTACACATAAAACAACATCATGGCAGTTCTGCTAAAAACAGCGTCAGTCTGGGTTAGTTTCATTCAAATCATGTAAGTTAGAGTCCAAAACAAGGGCAAAAGTGTTTGGAAAAGTAGATACGTTGGAGACGTATCACCTTTTCCATCCAGTCTGCCCTTATGCCACGATTCAGGAACACCAATCGGCTTAAGGTCAGGAATAAAGTCAATACAAAACTCAATGACCTCCTCATTTTCATGGCCCTTCGAGATGCTTCCTTCTGGCCTAGAACGGTTATGAACATATTTCTTCAAGACTCCCATGAACCTCTCAAAGGGGAACATATTGTGTAGAAATACAGGACCCAAAATGTTAATCTCTTCACAAAGGTGAACTAGGACGTGTGTCATGATGTTGAAGAAGGATGGTGGGAACACCAACTCTAAACTGACAAGACATTGCACCAAATCATTCTGTAACCTTGGTATGATTTCTGGATCAATTATCTTCCGAGAGATTTCATTGAGGAATGCACATAGCTTCACAATGGCTAATCGAACGTTTTCCGATAGAAGCCCCCTCAATGCAACCGGAAGCAGTTGCGTCATAAATCACGTGGCAGTCATGAGACTTTAGGTTCTGGAACTTTTTCTTTGCCATATTTATTATTCCCTTTATATTCTACGAGAAGCCAGACAGTACCTTCATGTTGAGTAGGCATTCAAAGAAGATTTCCTTCTCTTCTTTGGTAAGAGCATAGCTGGCCTGACCCTGATGTATGTCGTCTTTTCCATGCATACATTGCTGGTCCTCCCGTGCCTCTGGTGTATCTTTTGTCTTCCCATACACGCCCAAGAAGCCAAGCAGGGTCACGCAAAGATTCTTCGTCACGTGCATCACATTGATTGCGGAGCGGACCTCTAGGTCTTTCCAATATGGCAGGTCCCAAAATATAGATTTCTTCTTCCACATGGGTGCGCGTCCGTCAGCGTCCTTCGGAACAAGTTGTCCGCCAGGACCCTTTCCAAAGATTACCTTCAAATCCTTGACCATATTATGTACATCAGCAACAGTACGGTGGCGAGGCTTCGTCCGGTGATCCGCCCTACCTTTGAAATGCTTGCCTTTCTTTCTTACGGGATTCCTGCTCGGAAGAAATCGACGATGTCCCAGGTACACAATCTTCCTACAACTATCCAAACATATACTGTCGGTATCATTCAAACAGTGCATGCATCCGCGGTATCCCTTGTTTGTCTATCCTGAAAGGTTACTGAGAGCAGGCCAATCATTGATGGTCACGAACAGCAACGCCTTTAGGTCAAATTCTTCCTGTCCGTGCTCATCCCACGCACGTACACCTGTTCCATTCCACAGCTGTAATAGTTCTTCAACTAATGGCCTTAGGTACACATCAATGTCGTTGCCGGGTTGCTTAGGGCCTTGGATGAGCACTGGCATCATAATGAACTTCCGCTTCATGCACAACCAAGGAGGAAGGTTATACAAACAAAGAGTCACAGGCCAGGTGCTATGGTTGCTGCTCTGCTACCCAAAAGGATTAATGCCATCTGCGCTTAGACCAAACCATACGTTCCTTGGGTCACCTGCAAACTCCTCCCTGTACTTTCTCTCAATTTTTCTCCACTTCGAACCGTCAGCGGGTACTCTCAACTTTCCGTCTTTCTTACGGTCTTCTCCGTGCCACCGCATCTCCTTTGCATGCTCTTTCTTTTGGAACAAACGTTTCAACCGTGGTATTTGATACGTCTCCGTCGTATCTATAATTTTTGATTGTTCCATGCCAATATTATTCAACTTTCATATACTTTTGGCAACTTTTTATACTATTTTTTGGGACTAACATATTGATCCAGTGCCCAGTGCCAGTTCCTGTTTGTTGCATGTTTTATGTTTCACAGAAACCCAATATCAAATGGAGTCCAAACGGATAAAAATGGACGGAGAATTATTTTGGAATATTTGTGATTTTTGGGAGGAAGAATCAACGCGAAACGGTGCCCGAGGTGGCCACAAGGGTGGCCCACGCCACCCCTCCAGGGGGGCGTGCCCTCCTATCTCGTGGGCCACCTGTAAGGCGGTTGATGCCCTTCTTTGGCCGCAAGAAAGTTAATTTTCGGAAAATGATCTGGGCGAAGGTTTCAGTCCAATCGGAGTGACGGATCTCCAGATATAAAGGAAACGGTGAAGGGGTAGAATCAGAGAACGCAAAAATAGAGAGATAGATCCAATCTTGGAGGGGCTCTCGCCCCTCCCACGCCATGGGAGCCAAGGACCAGAGGGGAACCCTTCTCCCATCTAGGGAGGAGGCCAAGGAAGAAGAAGAGGAAGGGGGGCTCTCTCCCCCTTGCTTCCGATGGCGCCGGAACACCGCTGGGGGCCATCATCATCATCGCGATCTTCACCAACACCTCCGCCATATTCACCAACATCTCCATCACCTTCCCCCATCTATATCCAGCGGTCCACTCTCCCGCAACCCGCTGTACCCTCTACTTGAACATGGTGCTTTATGCTTCATATTATTTTCCAATGATGTGGTTCCATCCTATGATGTCTGAGTAGATTTTCGTTGTCCTATCGGTGATTGATGAATTGCTATGATTGGTTTGAGTTGCATGTTTTATTATTGGTGCTGTCCTATTGTGCCCTCCGTGTCGCGCAAGCATGAGTGATTCCCGCTGTAGGGTTTGCAATATGTTTATGATTTGCTTATGGTGGGTTGTGTGAGTGACGGAAACACAAACCCGAGTAAGTAGGTTGTTTGCGTATGGGATAAAAGGGGACTTGATGCTTGAATGCTATGGTTGGGTTTTACCTTAATGAATCTTTAGTAGTTGCGGATGCTTTCTAGAGTTCCAATCATAAGTGCATAGAATTCCAAGTAAGGGACGATATGTTAGCTTATGCCTCTCCCTCAAATAGAATTGCAATAGTGATTACCGGTCTAGTAATGTAGTCAGTTGCCTAGGGACAATTCCACAACTCCTACCATCACTTTTCCACACTCGCTTTATTTAATTTCTTTCATCTTTATCTAAACAGCCCCTAGCTTTTATTTACGTGTTCTTTATTTTCTTGCAAACCTATCAAACAACACCTACAAAGTACTTCTAGTTTCATACTTTTCTAGGTAAAGCGAACGCCAAAGCGTGAGTAGAGTTGTATCGGTGGTCGATAGAACTTGAGGTAATATTTATTCTACCTTTAGCTCCTCATTGGGTTCGACACTCTTACTTACCGAAAACTGTTGTGATCCCCTACACTTGTGGGTTATCAAGACCTTTTTCTAGCGCCGTTGCCGGGGAGTCATAGCGTGGGGTGAATATTCTCGTGTGTGCTTGTTTGCTTTATCACTAAGTAATTTTTATTTGCTGTTCTAAGTTGTTTTCTATCTTTAGTTATAGATATGGAATGCAAAATACCAAAAAAATTAGCTGTACTTGCTACTCATGTAGATGGGGTAACTCCTAAAACCCCCGAGTCTCATTATGCGAGAGATATTATGTACTACTTTGATAATCCTGAGAAAACCCCATTCAACTTTATAATGGGAGACACATTGGATCAACGTGAATACTTTAGGGATTATCGCTCAACACAAAAACGGAAACTATTATGGGATCAGTTTATTATGTTGCGTTGGTATGCCTGGAATCTATGCTTGAGATATGATATTACTTGTTGCTCTAGGATGGAGGCACCACACCTTCCCTTTTCATGCAAATTTAATGATAACGAGACCTTAGCTTCTTATGCTAATGGTATATATGATTACTATGATGTGGAACAAATAGAAGAATTTGTTGCTTTTAAGGCTGCTTATGAAATTGAAGCTTTGTTTGAAAAGTATGAAGCTTTTGATGATGATGGTTATAGGCCTGGAAATCTTGCTATGCTTAGATATTGCTACGAAAATTATGAATACAATTACTATATTAATGCTTTTATGAAGAAAGTCTCCGCTGTCCAAGAAGAGACTAATATTTTGCAGGAAGCTATGGAAGAAGAAATTGATGAAACTATGAGCTCATTGGATGAAAAAGATGATGAGGAGAGCGAAGAACAAAAGGAGGAAGAGCGGATTAGCTACCCGTGCTCACCTTCTAATGAGAGTAACCCTCCAACTCATACATTATTTAATTCCCCTTCGTGCTTACCGAAGGATGATTGCTATGATCCCTTGAATTTGTTTGGAATATCCCTTTTTGATGATGCTTGCTATGCTTGTGGCCAAGATGCCAATATGAATTATGCTTATGGAGATGAACTTGCTATAGTTCCTTATGTTAAACATGAAATTGTTGCTATTGCACCCACGCATGATAGTCCTATTATCTTTTTGAATTCTCCCGACTACACTATATTGGAGAAGTTTGTGCTTAGTAAGGATTATATTGATGGGTTGCCTTTTACTGTTGCACATGATGATTTTGATGAATATAATATGCATGTGCTTGCTGCTCCTACTTGCAATTATTATGAGAGAGGAACTACATCTCCACCTCTCTATGTTTCCAACACGATAGAATTGCAAGAAACTGTTTATACTGTGCATTGGCCTTTACTTGGTGTGCATGAATTGTTCTTTCTGACATGCCGATGCATAGGAAGAGAGTTAGACTTTGTCATTGCTTGATATATGTTACTTTGTGCTCACTACTAAATTACAAATCATTGTTAATTAAAATTGGCTTTGATATACCTTGGGATCCGGGTGGATTCATTACTTGAGCACTATATGCCTAGCTTAATGGCTTTAAAGAAAGAGCTGCCAGGGAGACAACCCTGAAGTTTTAGAGAGTCATTTATTTCTGTTGAGTGGTTTCATATAGTTTAAAAACACAAAAATAAAGAGGGGAACCTAAAAACTTTTCAAAAAGGAAAGTGAAAGTGAGAAAGACAAGCATTGTTGAAGTGGGAGCTAGCCTTGAACTTTGTTCATGCTCACGGAAACTTTGTGAATCTTGATTACAGAAAATTTTCAACAAAAATAATTATCCCCTTTTACAATTCCATTGTATTATAAAAATAATGTGCTAAGGTTTGCCTTTAGGATGTTTACAATGCTTGTTGGTTTGTACGGTGCAGGACAGAAACTTTGGCTCTTGTCCGCGATTTTACATTTTTAACTGGAATTTCAATTGGTTCTGATTCCTTTTGCACTGTCTTTCAATACAACTTGTTCATGTTTCCTAATTTTTGTAGAATTTTTGGGGTACCAGAAGTATGGTGGATGTTCAGATTGCTACAGACTGTTCTGTTTTTGACAGATTCTGTTTTTGACGCATAGTTTGCTTGTTTTGATGAATCTATAAATTTATATCAGTGGATTAAGCCATGAAAAAGTTATGTTACAGTAGACACAATGCAAAAACAAAATATGAATTGGTTTGCAACATTACTTAGAGTGGTTATTTGCTTTATTATACTAGCGGATCTTACCGAGTTTTCTGTTGAAGTTTTGTGTGGATGTAGTGTCTAATCGAGGATGTCTCGATATGAGGAAAAGGAAGAGAGGCAAGAGCTCAAGCTTGGGGATGCCCGAGGCACCCCAAGGAAATATTTAAGGAGACTCAAGCGTCTAAGCTTGGGGATGCCCCGGAAGGCATCCCCTCTTTCTTCAACAAGTATCGGTATGTTTTCGTATCCGTTTCGTTCATGCATTATGTGCAAGTCTTGGAGCATCTTTTGCATTTAGTTTTCACTTTTACTTTATGCACCATGCTGGTATGAGATAGGCCTTGGTTGATTTATAGAATGCTCATTGCACTTCACTTAAATCTTTTCAGTATGGCTTTATAGAATGCTTCATGTGCTTCACTTATATCATTTGAAGTCTGGATTGCCTGTTTCTCTTCACATAGAAAACCGCCATTTGTAGAATGCTCTTTTGCTTCACTTATATTTGTTAGAGCATGGGCATATCTTTTGTAGAAAGAATTAAACTCTCTTGCTTCACTTATATCAATTTAGAGAGATGACAGGAATTGGTCATTCACATGGTTAGTCATAAAATCCTACATAAACTTGTAGATCGCTGAATATGATATGTTTGATTCCTTGCAATAGTTTTGCGATATAAAGATGGTGATATTAGAGTTATGCTAGTGGGTGGTTGTGGATTGTAGAGACACTTCTGTTGAGGTTTGCAAGTCCCATAGCATGCACGTATGGTAACCGTTGTGCGACAAATTTGAAGCATGGGGTGTTTCTTTGATTGTCTTCCTTATGAGTGGCAGTCGGGGACGAGCGATGGTCTTTTCCTACCAATCTATCCCCCTAGGGGAATGCATAGTAGTACTTTGCTTCGAGGGCTAATAAACTTTTGCAATAATTATATGAGTTCTTTATGACTAATGTGAGTCCATGGATTATACGCACTTTTACCTTCCCATCATTGCTAGCCTCTTTGGTACCGTGCATTGCCCTTTCTCACCTCGAGAGTCGGTGCAAACTTCACCGGTGCATCCAAACCCCGTGATATGATACACTCTATCACACATAAGCCTCATTATATCTTCCTCAAAACAGCCACCATACCTACCTATTATGGCATTTCCATAGCCATTCCGAGATATATTGCCATGCAACTTCCATCATCATCATATACATAACTTGAGCATTTATTGTAATATTGCTTTGCATGATCGTAAGATAGCTAGCATGATGTTTTCATGGCTTGTCCATTTTTGCTGTCATTGCTGCGCTAGATCATTACACATCCCGGTACACCGCCGGAGGCATTCATATAGAGTCATATCTTTGTTCTAGTATCAAGTTGTAATATTGAGTTGTAAGTAAATAAAAGTGATGATCATCATTATAGAGCATTGCCCCAGAAAAAAAAGAAAAAAAAGTAAAAAAAGGAAAGGCCAAAGAAGCCTAAATAAAAAAATGGGGCCAAAGAAGCCCACCAAAAAGAAAAAAAGAAAAAAATAATTAAAAAAAGGGGCAATGCTACTATCCTTTTTCCACACTTGTGCTTCAAAGTAGAACCATGTTCTTCATATAGATTGTCTCCTATGTTGTCACTTTCATATACTAGTGGGAATTTTCATTATAGAACTTGGCTTGTATATTCCAACGATGGTCTTCCTAAAATGCCCTAGGTCTTCATGAGCAAGCAAGTTGGATGCACACCCACTTAGTTTCTTTTGTTGAGCTTTCATACACCTATAGCTCTAGTGCATCCGTTGCATGGCAATCCCTACTCCTCACATTGACATCAATTGATGGGCATCTCCATAGCCCATTGATTAGCCGCGTAGATGTGAGACTTTCTCCCTTTTTGTCTTCTCCACATAACCTCCATCATTATATTCTATTCCACCTATAGTGCTATATCCATGGCTTGCGCTCATGTATTGCGTGAGGGTTGAAAAAGCTGAAGCGTTAAAAAGTATGAACCAATTGCTCGGCTCGTCACCGGGGTTGTGCATGATGGGAGCATTTTGTGTGACGAAAATGAAGCATGTCCAAACTGTATGATTTTGTAGGGATAAGCTTGCTTTGGCCTTGTTGTTTTGAAAAGACATGATTGCTTTATTGGTACGCTCGAAGTATTATTGTTTTTATGTCAAATGATAGACTATTCCTTTGAATCACTCGTGTCTTAATATTCATGCCATGATTAGACATATGATCAAGATTATGCTAGGTAGCATTCCACATCAAAAACTATCTTTTTATCATTTACCTACTCGAGGACGAGCAGGAATTAAGCTTGGGGATGCTGATACGTCTCCGTCATATCTATAATTTTTGATTGTTCCATGCCAATATTATTCAACTTTCATATACTTTTGGCAACTTTTTATACTATTTTTTGGGACTAACATATTGATCCAGTCCCTAGTGCCAGTTCCTGTTTGTTGCATGCTTTATGTTTCGCAGAAACCCAATATCAAACGGAGTCCAAACGGGATAAAAACGGACGTAGAATTATTTTGGAATATTTGTGATTTTTGGGAGGAAGAATCAACGCGAAATGATGCCCGAGGTGGCCACGAGAGTGGCCCACGCCACCCCTCCAAGGGGGCGCGCCCTCCTATCTCGTGGGCCACCCGTAAGGCGGTTGATGCCCTTATTTGGCCGCAAGAAAGCTAATTTTTGGAAAACAATCTGGGCAAAGGTTTCAGTCCAATCGGAGTTACAGATCTCCAGATATAAAGGAAATGGTGAAGGGGTAGAATTAGAGAACGCAGAATTAGAGAGATAGATCCAATCTCGGAGGGGCTCTTGCCCCTCCCACGCCATGGGAGCCAAGGACCAGAGGGGAAACCCTTCTCCCATCTAGGGAGGAGGCCAAGGAAGAAGAAGAGGAAGGGGGGCTCTCTCCCCCTTGCTTCCGGTGGCGCCGGAACGCCGCCCGAGGCCATCATCATCATCGCGATCTTCACCAACACCTCCGCCATCTTCACCAACATCTCCATCACCTTCCCCCATCTATATCCAGCGGTCCACTCTCCCGCAACCCGCTGTACCCTCTACTTGAACATGGTGCTTTATGCTTCATATTATTTTCCAATGATGTGTTGCCATCCTATGATGTCTGAGTAGATTTTCGTTGTCCTATCGGTGATTGATGAATTGCTATGATTGGTTTGAGTTGCTTGTTTTATTATTGATGCTGTCCTATTGTGCCCTCCATGACGGGCAAGCGTGAGGGATTCCCGCTGTAGGGTTTTCAATATGTTTATGATTTGCTTATGGTGGGTTGCGTGAGTGACGGAAACACAAACCCGAGTAAGTAGGTTGTTTGCGTATGGGATGAAAGGGGACTTGATGCTTTAATGCTATGGTTGGGTTTTACCTTAATGAATCTTTAGTAGTTGCGGATGCTTGCTGGAGTTCTAATCATAAGTGCATAGAATTCCAAGTAAGGGACGATATGTTAGCTTATGCCTCTCCCTCAAATAGAATTGCAATAGTGATTACCAGTCTAGTAACGTAGTCAGTCGCCTAGGGACAATTCCACAACTCCTACCATCACTTTTCCACACTCGCTTTATTTACTTTCTTTCATCTTTATCTAAACAGCCCCTAGCTTTTATTTACGTGTTCTTTATTTTCTTGCAAACCTATCAAACAACACCTACAAAGTACTTCTAGTTTCATACTTGTTCTAGGTAAAGCGAACGCCAAAGCATGCGTAGAGTTGTATCGGTGGTCGATAGAACTTGAGGGAATATTTATTCTACCTTTAGCTCCTCGTTGGGTTCGACACTCTTACTTATCAAAAACTGTTGCGATCCCCTACACTTGTGGGTTATCTGTATTATAGGAGCATACCACATCACCTTGGCAGGAATCTTCTTCCTGGGGCGCTCGCCCTCGTCATCACCAGGGTCATTGCGACTGATCTTATAATGCAATGCACTGCATACCGGGAAGCGTTCAAACCCTCGTACTCACTGCGGTAGAGGATGCAGTCATTAGGGCATGCATGTATCTTCTGCACCTCTAACCCTAGAGGGCAGACAACCTTCTTTGCTTAGTACGTACTCCCGGGCAATTCGTTGTCCTTTGGTAGCATATTCTTTATCATTACCAGCAACTTTCCAAATCCCTTGTCAGATACATCATTCTCTGCCTTCCATTGCAGCAATTCCAGTGTGGTGCCCAACTTTTTTTTTCAGCTTCGCAATTCGGGTACAACAATTTCTTGTGATCCTCTAACATGTGCTGCAACTTCTTCTTCTCCAAATCACTTGTGCAGTTTATCTTTGCATCGGCAATGGCCCGACCTAGATCATCAGCGGGCTCATCTGATGCCTCTTCTTCAGCTTCTTCCCGCATTGCGGGCTCAACTTCTTCCCCCATTGTTGTATCATTGTATTCAGGGAACCGATGGCCAACATAGTTGTCGTCTCCCTCTTATTCTTCATTGTCTTCAATCATAACCCCTCTTTCTACGTGCTTGGTCCAAATATTATAGTGGGGCATGAAACCAGACTCAAATAGGTGGACGTGAATGGTTCTTGACGTAGAGTAATTGTGACCATTCTTACAGCCATCACATGGACAAGGCATAAAACCATCTGTCCACTTGTTTGCCTCAGCGGCAAGTAGAAAAGTATGCACGCAATTAATGAACTCGGGAGAGCATCGGTCATCATACATCCATTGTCGGCTCATCTTCATTACACAACACCAAATAGACCAAATTAATACAAGTTCATACATAAAGTTCATATACAACACTTAATTAAATGCAACATACAAATAACTCTCTAGCTAAAGAATTTAAATGCAACAACAAATGCGATCAAGATCGCAACTAAGATAACAATTGATCCAAGAGCATAATGATACCAAGCCACACTATCAATGGCATATTTTCTAATCTTTCTAATCTTCAACTGCATTTTCTCCATCTTGATCTTGTGATCATCGATGACATCGGCAACATGCAACTCCAATTCCATCTTCTCCCCCTCAATTCTTTTCAATTTTTCTTTCAAATACTCGTTTTCTCTTTCAACTAAATTTAACCTCTCGACAATAGGATCGGTTGGAATTTATGGTTCACATACCTCCTAGATAAAAATATCTATGTCAACTTGATGGGCATAATTTGTCATAAACACGAAATGCAACAACTAGTTTTAAAAGAGAATATACCACATCCAAATCATAACAAGGACGAGGGCCAACGGGGACGGATATCAAAACCATGGCACTATGTATAACAAACAACGTACGGGTAAGATAATTATACGAGTAACTATATATCCAAATCACACAAACATCCATTTGGTAATGTAAAACATTCATGAACAAGAGCCTCACCACAAGGTGGTGTCGGCGACGGGACGGTGCGGGCGATCGACGGTGGTTATGACGGAGATTTAGAAGGCACTAAGTAAACCACACCTACATATGCAAACTAAGTGTTATTTTTGACCTCAAAATGCATATAAATCAAATACTAGCACATATAAGTCCTCCCAAATTACTAAACTCACAAATTAATCACTATACAAAGCATTGTAAGAGCTAATCTAGCAATGAGAGATGAAAGGACAAAGTTGCTAACCTTTGTGATCATTTGAATGGATGGGGGCCTTCAAATCTTGAAAATTTTTGGGCAAAATGTGTGATGAGCTCGAGGAAGAGAGGGGATGAACAGAGGAGGAGAGGGGAAAGGGTAAGAACAGAGCGAGCTCGGGTGGATGAAGGGTTTATGTACGACGACCTTTAGTACCGGTCCGTGCCACTAACCGGTACTAAAGGTGCTAGAGGGGCCCCAGACTAACAACATCCTTCCACCAATCTCTTTAGTACCGGTTCGTGGCACGAACCGGTGCTAAAGGTTCGCCATGAACCGGTACTAATGAGAGCGGCCGGCTAGCCGTTGAAACCGGCACTAATGGACACATTAGTGCCGGCTCAGAATCAAACCGGCACTAATGTGCTTCACATTTGACCCTTTTTGTACTAGTGTAACTATGCAGAGGCCCACTAGTAGAAAAGAGGGCTTTGGTTCAGGACGGGACATCCCATTAGTCTCGGTTCAGTCCAAAACCGGAACCCATGGGGGCATTGGTCCTAGTTCATGAGCCCAGGGGGCCAGTCGGGCCACATGGGCCATTTGTCCCGGTTGGTGGGACGAACCGGGACCAATGGGCCTGGCTCCTGGCCCACCACCATTGGTCCCGGTTGGTGGCTTGAACCAGGACAATAGGCTGCCCTTTAGTCCCGGTTCGTGCCACGAACCGGGACCATTGAGGTGCCTATATATACCCCTCGCCCGCGAGCAGAGCACTCCACTGCTCTGTTTTTCTCTGGCCGGGGAGGGGAGGGCTTTGTGGTGCTCTAGCTCACCTCCTATGCACATGAGGTGTTCGATGAAATGCCCGAGCCACACTAGTTAAGCTTTCTCCTCTCAAAGCACGACCTCTGAACTCTATTTTTCCCGAGATTTATCTAGGTTTATATTAGCAGCCCGTCACGCCCCGTCCCTGTCTTCACTGTCGTCGATCGCCCGCGCCGATCTCGTCGCCGGCACCACCGTGGTGAGCCTCTTGTTCTTATCTTCTTTCTGAAAGAAAAAAATTCTTGCTTTAGATAGATACTTGTCTAATTTTCTTACGATTTTATTGCTTGTTATTATATAGTGCGATGGTTTTGGTATCCGCCCCCGTTGGCCCTCGTCCTGTCTATGATTCGGATGTGGTATATATTATCTTTATAAGTATTGCTTCATTTATTGTTTATGAAAATTATGCCGACCAACGTGACATAGATTTTATTTATCTAGGAGGTATGTGAACCGGAAATTCTAACCGACCCTATTGTCGAGAGGTTAAATTTAGTTGAAGAAGAAAACAATTTCTTGAAGGAAAAAATAAGAAAAATTGAGGAGGATAAGATGATATTGGAGTTGCATGTTGCGGATGTCGTCGATGATCACAAGATCAAGATGGATGCAATGCGCTTGAAGATTAGAAAGATTAGAAAATATGCCATTCATACCGAGGCTTGGTATCATTATGCCGTTGGATCAATTGTTACCTTGGTTGCGATTATGATCACATTTGTTTTTGCATTGAAATGTTTTACATAGTTTCAATGATGGTTTAATTAATTTAGATGCTATGGAGAGCTTTATGTTGTTAGATGAGAACTATGTATGCACTTTGGTTTTAATGTGATGACGAACTTCTATTAATTTGGTCACTTAATTATCTATTCATGATGTTCTGTAATGGTTTTTGACACACTTAATTATATATAATGCACGCAGATGAACCGGCAATGGATGTACGGTGACAGACACACCTCCGAGTACATTAAGGGCGTGCATGATTTTCTCGAAGTGGCCGAGGCAAACAAGCAGAATAGTTTTAAGTGTTGTCCATGCCCTAAATGTGGGAATACGAAGTCTTACTCTGGCCGGAAAATCCTTCACACCCACCTGCTTTACAATGGTTTCATGCCACACTATAATGTTTGGACGAGGCACGGAGAAATAGGGGTTATGATGGAAGACGGTGAAGAAGAAGAGGACGATGACAACTATGTGCCCCCTGAATACGGTGATGCTGCAACGGGGGAAGCTGCTGAAGATCATGAGGAACCAGATGATGTGCCCAATGATGCTGCAACAGGGGAAGCTGTTGAAGATCAAGAGGAACCAGACGATGTGCCCGATGATGATGATCTCCGCTGGGTCATTATCGATGCAAGGACGCAATGCGAAAGTCAAAAGGAGAAGCTGAAGTTCGATCACATGTTAGAGGATCACAAAAAAGGGTTGCACCCCAATTGCGAAGATGGCAACACAAAGCTCGGTACCGTACTGGAATTGCTGCAGTGGAAGGCAGAGAATGATGTGCCTGACAAAGGATTTGAGAAGCTAATAAAAATATTGAAGAAGAAGCTTCCAAAGGATAATGAATTGCCCGACAGTACATACGCAGCAAAGAAGGTCGTATGCCCTCTAGGATTGGAGGTGCAGAAGATACATGCATGCCCTAATGACTGCATCCTCTACCGTGGTGCATACAAGGATCTGAACACATGCACGGTATGTGGTGCATTACGGTATAAGATCAGACGAGATGACCCTGGTGATGTTGACGGTGAGCCCCCCAGGAAGAGGGTTCCTGCGAAGGTGATGTGGTATGCTCCTATAATAACACAGTTGAAACGTCTGTTCAGAAACGGAGAGCATGCCAAGTTGATGTGATGGCACAGTGAGGACCGTAAGAAAGATGGGAAGTTGAGAGCACCCGCTGACAGGTCGTAGTGGAGAAAAATCGAGAGAAAGTACTGGGATGACTTTGCAAGTGACCCAAGGAACGTATGGTTTGCTTTAAGCGCGGATGGCATTAATCCTTTCGGGGAGCAGAGCAGCAATCACATCACCTGGCCTGTGACTCTATGTATGTATAACCTTCCTCCTTGGATATGCATGAAGCGGAAGTTCATTATGATGCCAGTTCTCATCCAAGGCCCTAAGCAACCCGGCAACGACATTGATGTGTACCTAAGGCCATTAGTTGAAGAACTTTTACAGCTGTGGAATGGAAACGGTGTACGTACGTGGGATGAGCACAAACAGGAGGAATTTGACCTAAAGGCATTGCTGTTCGTGATCATCAACGATTGGCCCGCTCTCAGTAACATTTCAGGACAGACAAACAAGGGATACCACGCATGCACGCACTGTTTAGCTGACACCGAAAGTATATACCTGGGAAGCTGCAGGAAGAATGTGTACCTGGGCCATCGTCGATTTCTTCTGACCAACCATCAATGTCGAAAGAAAGGCAAGCATTTCAAAGGTGAGGCAGATCACCGGAAGAAGCCCGCCATGTGTACTGGTGATCACGTACTTGCTATGGTCAATGATTTACACGTAATCTTTGGAAAGGGTCCCGGCAGACTAGCTGTTCTGAGTGACGCTGAGGGACACGCACCCATGTGGAAGAAGAAATCTATATTTTGGGACCTACCCTACTGGAAAGACCTAGAGGTCCGCTCTTCGATCGACGTGATGCACGTGACGAAGAACCTTTGCGTGAACCTGCTAGGCTTCTTGGGTGTGTATGGGAAGACAAAAGATATAGCTGAGGCATGGGAGGACCTGCAACGTTTGCACGAAAAAGACGTCATGCCTCCAAAGCAGTATGAAGGTCCTGCCAGCTACGCTCTTACCAAAGAAGAGAAGGAAATCTTCTTTGAATGCCTACTTAGTATGAAGGTCCCGACTGGCTTCTCGTCAAATATAAAGGGAATAATAAATATGACAGAGAAAAAGTTTCAGAACCTAAAGTCTCATGACTGCCACGTGATTATGACGCAACTGCTTCCGGTTGCATTGAGGGGGCTTCTACCGGAAAACATCCGATTAGCCATTGTGAAGCTATGTGCATTCCTCAATGCAATATCTCAGAAGGTGATCGATCCAGAAACTGTACCAAGGATAAGGAGTGATGTGGCTCAATGTCTTGTCAGTTTCGAGCTGGTGTTCCCACCATCCTTCTTCAATATCATGACGCATGTCCTAGTTCATCTAGTCGACGAGATTGTCATTCTGGGGCCCGTATTTCTACACAATATATTCCCCTTTGAGAGGTTCATGGGAGTCCTAAAGAAATATGTCCATAAACGCGCTAGGCCAGAAGGAAGCATCTCCATGGGCCATCAAACAGAGGATGTCATTGGGTTTTGTGTTAACTTCATTCCTGGCCTTAAGAAGATAGGCTCCCTAAATCGCGGTATGAGGGGAGACTGACTGGAAAAGGCACGCTTAGAGGGGACTCAATAATATGCAGGGACGGATATTCTTAGTCTCAAGCACACTACACAGTTCTATAGAACTCTACCTTGGTGACCCCGTATGTCGATGAACACAAGAACAGTCTGTGCTCCAAACACCCGGAGCAGTGCGACGACTGGATTACATGTGAACACATTAGGACTTTCAGTAGTTGGTTGGAAACATGTCTCAGAGGTGACAAGACTGTTTGTGATGAGCTGTACTTGTTGTCCAGGGGACCATCTTTGACTGTATTGATTTACAAAGGATACGAGATAAATGGGAATACATTTTACACGATTGAACAAGATCAAAAGAGCACCAACCAAAACAGCGGTGTCCGGTTTGATGCGGCAACCGAGAGGGGAAAGGACACATATTATGGTTACATAGTGGACATATATATGGGAACTTGACTACGGACATGATTTTAAGGTCCCTTTGTTTAAGTGCAAATGGGTCAATCTGTCAGGAGGCAGGGTACAAGTAGACCCACAGTACGGAATGACAACAGTGGATCTGAAAAATCTTGGGTACACTGGCAAACCGTTCGCCCTAGCCAATGATGTGGCACAGGTTATCTATGTGAAAGACATGTCTATCAAACCGAGAAAAAGAAAAGATAAGGAAGCGAATACATCATACGATGAGCCAAAGCGCCACATAGTTCTTTCAGGAAAAAGGGACATCGTGGGAGTGGAGGGCAAGACAGACATGTCTGAAGATTATGAAAAGTTTCATGAAACTCCTCCCTTCAAAGTCAAGGCTGACCCAAGCATCCTGATAAATGATGAAGATTATCCATGGTTACGGTGCAATAAGCAAATGACACAAGCGAAGAAAAAGTGAAGACTTTCTCCCGCAACTATTATGATGATACCATGCCAACTTCGTAACAAACGAGTATGATACCATTGTCCATTTTGTACATGCACATGCTATGTGGGTGAAATTATGATACCATGCCAACTTTCAACTTTTTCAGAGTTCATTTGAAATGCTTTAATGTCTTATGGTTCGGCCCTCGTAATACCATTAATCCCGGTTCGCTCCTTGTCAACTATGTTCTCACCAAGAACACTCAAGAGGGCAGCCACGTGGGCCATTGGTCCCAGTTCGTCTGGACCTTTTGGTCCCGGTTCCACGCACGAACCTGGGACCAATGCGCCTCGCCCCTGGCCCATGACCATTAGTCCTGGTTTGTGCCACAAACCGGGACTAAAGGGTTGGTCCTCATTGCGGTCAGAGTTTAGTCCCACCTCGCCAACCGAAGGGCGCTCACACCGGTTTATAAGCCCCTCCCTCTCTGGCTTGTTGAGCTCCTCTCAAAGTGAAAATAGATGCCCTTATACAGGGAATTTGACCTAAATTCATACTGAATTTCTCGGAAATTCATAGAAACTTATTATGAATTTAGGTTGAATTTTCTCTATAGGCGCATTGATGCTCATTTTTTTAGTAAAGTTAATCACGAACTTGTGATTCACACAAATTTCAAAGAATTCAAATTTTAACTATTCAAATTTGAAAACTAATGGCACTAACAGAAAGTTTATAATTTTTCTAAAACTAAAAGCAAAAAGAATTAAAAAATAAAGCAAAAAATAAAAGAAAATAAATAATGCAAAAAACAAAACAAAAAAACTGGAAAAAAATATTTTTATAGTAAAGTTAATCACAAACTTGTGATTCACACAAATTTCAAAGAATTCAAATTTGAAAACTAATGGCAATAATAGAAAGTTTATAATTTTTCTAAAACTAATGGCACTAA